>NC_137199.1:12928120-13083120 GCF_960531495.2 Zeus faber | reverse complement strand
AGCCGTTTCGCCGCCCACTTTAAAGTTTCCACACGCTGTCAAATGCCCGTGTACCCGCAAATGTATTGTTTCCCGTGATTTATTGCAACTGTGCTCGTTTTCTCTGCTGAACATGTGTTGGGCCGCGACAAAAAAATGTCCTTTTCCCCAATCCCCCGCCGAGAGTTAAAGGCCACCTCCAGTCATTTCTGCATTCCTGAGTTATCTTCTGCCTTTCAATGGAACCATCTGCCGCCGTGCCACTTACAATGATTCCACCGCCGCCGCCGCCGCCGGTATTTGTCAAAGGTGTTCGGCGCACAAAAGTTGAAGGGGTACAGGGCGGTAGGTGACGCGTGCTTACCTGTAATGGCCACGTCCATTTCTTCCCCCTCGTTCTTTCCTCTTCGTGACCGAGCGACTGCAGCCGTGAAGAGATATCCGCCGTGTTCAACATCGCTCGCCATTGCTGACACGGGGGTGGTATCACCGGTTGCTTTGGTGTCTCTGATGCATGACGCACAGTTACCTATGACGCCCCCGTTCACCATGAGGAGAGAAATTCAGGGGGAACCGTGAAGCGGCTGGAGATGGCCTTCAAACTCGGCTTAACTGGCTTTTTTGTTTCGGTTTGTTTTTTCATTTTTAAGGACGAACCCTTTCCTAGTTGTACGCTTCCCAGTGCAAGGAAGTTCACCTTTGCGCGACTACTTGTCTTGTATCATAAGAGATTTATTAAATAATAGAGGAAAGAAGTGTCGGTTATTTATAACAAAAGTGAGACGCTTTTTTTTTGCTGTTAATCTCAGCGTATACATGATGCACTTTTTGGATTGACACACGTTCCCCCCGCGAGGAGTATTTGAGGAGAGTTTCTGCAGGGCTGGAACGGGGAGGGAATGGGACTTATTGCACTTCTGCCGGTTGCATCCTCTTGGTTTTCCGCATTTCACAAATGCAAAATAATTGGTCCTACAATATCTTTACACTTACACTCATCTTTCGTCATTTCCGAATAGTTCGAATTATATATGGTTTGTTTCTTGCGATGAAATAAGCTAAAAAAAAATCCATTGGGTAAGTTGGTTTTACACGTAAATTCAACCCACGATAATTTCATTTCATTGCTCCATTTACTTGAAAAATACCCTTCATGCAACCCCCTGCTGAGAAGTCGAAACGCTTTGCTCAACGCACCCACAAAAGTCACACGACCCGCCCCCGTCTTACTCTTCAAGTAACGTAGCTTCTTTTTTTTTTGAAAGATGATTTGATTATGATGTGGTTATCCAATTTTTTTATTATTATTATTATTATCATTATGATAAAATGATGACTAATGGAACTTTTGGGACAAAAAAAGAGACACTTCACTCTAATGAGAGCTCTTCAGGGATGGAGCGGGGGTGTGCTGTCAGCCTCAATGTCACGGCATGATTGTGTGTTGTCCTCAGTGATTCGTTGGAACACTCACACACACAAACACGCGTCATTTATTTGTTTTGTTTAATTTGGGATTTTTGTTTTCTTCGCTCGGCCTTTGTCGTGATATTGCATGGTACATTATAGGATCCCAAACCAGTACACTGGTAAGTCTTCTGAGCAGATATATCTCGTTTGAGTTCACCAAAAGACCTGTTCGTTGTCACTCACTGCACACTATAGTGAACACAGACGTCCACCACAAACACTTCAAGTCAAAAAAAAAACAACGGAATTGTCCCGTCCTCTCAACACGTGTCTTCATAGTAGGAGGTTCGTCGTACGTCGTGGAATGTGTCTGTTTTGATATCAGGTAGCGGCTCGGACTCAAAGACAATCAAAGGTGTAGTCACGATAGGGTAAACGCAGGTTTTAAACACTCTGTGTAGCGGGGGGAAAAGGTAGGTGGATGTGCATGTGATGTTTTGAGACATGCTGTGACCTTTTTCATTTCTTTGCATTTGCATTGAGTCTGGTTTTGGATGTGAGGGCCCTCGTCTCGTGCTCCTGCTGCCGCATGGAATCATCGCCACATGTCAGTGGATTTGTACTTTTCTGTTAACTCTGAATGTCATATTTTTTTGCCTTCACATGCTAGCCTTTCTTTTGCAGGTTTTGGCTGTTAGTCATCTTTATATATATATATATATACACACACAGTGGTACCTCGACTTACAACTGTAATTTGTTGTATAAGAACGGTCGTATGTTAAAAGAGTCGTATGTCGAAGCAATTTTTCCCATATAAATTATGAAATCATGATGGGTGAAAATAAACAAAATACACAGCACAAACACAGTAAATATGAAAAAAATATCACGAACTACATGCACACACAATGTAGGTTGCCTGCTGACTGACTGTTGACTGACTGACCGCTGACTGACAGCTGATTGACTGACTGCTGACTGCTGATTGACTGACTGCTGACTGGCTGCTGACTGACTGCTGACTGACTGCTGACTGGCCGCCGACGCGCCAACTGCACATTTCCACGATCGTATCTTGGAGCGGTCGGTGGCAAGTCGATACAAATTTTCGCGACTATCGCTACTCGTATCTTGGATTAGTCGTAAGTAGATGAAGGGCAGAGACTCCTGCAAAGTTGAATAAAAATAAATCTTAAATGCAATTCAATCTCTCACTTTATATTTTGGATTTATTATCAATCATGCAGTCGTAAGTAGATGAAGCAGATAAGTCGAGGTACCACTGTATACTGTATATATATATATATATATATACACATATATATACTGTATATATACTGTATATACTGTATATATATATATACAGTGTATATATATATATACTATTTATGTGTATGTAGAGCATATGTATATATATATGTATATGTATATATGAATATATATATGTGTGTTTTATATGTTTGTGCGTATATATGTATATTTATATATATGTATACATATGAATATGTGTATGTATATATGGGTATGTATGTATATGTATGTATATATACGTATGTATACAGTATATGTATGTATATATGTATGTATATGTATATATGTACATATATATATATACTGTTTATATATACTGTTTATATATAGTATATATGTATATATACTTGTGTGTGTATATATATATACATATATACTGTATGTATATATGTATATATTTCTATGTATATATACGTATCATTCTGCAGTTACTTGTTTATCTCCATCATTCACCTTGGTTCCTCTCGTGCTAAATTGAATCAGGCGGCGGCCGAATGCTGTGGAAGGGGACATATTGCCTCTTAACAAAGCTCCCCCAGACGTTCATCTTCGTAATGTGTCGCTCTTGATTGATTGATGGCTTGACTGAGTGATTGATTTGCTGATTGCCTGAGAGTGTCAGACGGTGGAAGGTCACATCACGGTGAGCGCCCTATTAGCCCAGGGAAGGCTTCTTTTTTTTTGCTTTTTTTTTTTTTCTTCTTCTTATTGTCGGCGAGATTGGACAGTGTCACCTGACTTCCACATGTTCATTCCCATCCCAGACAGACTGTTCGGAATTTGAGTGTTGACTTGTTGACACGCTCCAGGGCCGCCTGCTCGGGTTCTGAGACGTCGCCGCAGCTTTAGACGCAACATATTTCATTTCGCATGAGAGGTCGCCTTTTTTCGGGGTTTCAAGCATATTCTTTATTTGCAAAGAAAAAATATATATATTCAGATAAGATGTGCTTATCTTCTTCATGCCTTTCAGGTAGTTTGCAGTGGTTTTTTTTTTTGTTTTTTTTTGTGTCTCAACACAACAATCTCTGTGATCAACACAATACAGTATAAACAGTGAATGATTTTTAGTAGTTTTCCACTCCTTCTAGTGCAGTGTAATACCTTAGAGACGATGCAATAGATTATTCCACCCCTCCACTCCCCTCCTGTTTTTTTTTTTTTTTTCTTTTCTTTTGGGCTTTTCCGTTTTGTGTACCTTGGAAAAAAATATTTTGTACAACTCAAAAGAGAAATGTGCTCCTCTCCTTTTGGTATTCGGACCTCGATGAGTAGCACAAAAAAAAAAAAAAGATTGATGCGTTGCATTGACATGAGGCATTCTGTTTCCATAGATAGAATAGAAATACTTTTAGCTGGAAAGGAATGTAAATTATAGGGGGGGGATATATATATTATATAAAGAAAATTGTATAATATACAAAATATATATATGAACCAATGTTATTTATGTGAATTTAAGTCCAAATTAAAAGTCTGATCCCAAATGTGTGTGTCATTGTGGTGGTTATTACCTGGGTTGCGCTCCATTTGGGTTCGGGTAAGATCGGCAGAATCTTTCATTTCTGCTCATACCCGTGATGTGGTCGATCGATGAATTTGATTTTCACATAAATGCGACCTTCTGCGGGCACGGCAAAGTCCCCTCTAGAGATCCTTCGGTAATAACAGAAGAAAACACAAGGTGGAAATGTAATCAGCTCCGGCTCCATGGAGTCGTGTAGTTACGGTATCACCTCACCACAGGAGGGTGTCAAGGGAATAAAGTCACAGCAGGAAATAGAAGCTTTGTGCATTATGTACGATTTAGGTTCCGTATAAATCGAGTTTATTTGCCTTTTTGAGCACTGAAGTTGGACCTCATACTATATTATAACAACTACTGTTTTATAATGACTGAAAGATGACGAGAGCAATGGTTCTCAACGTAGGGTCAGGGGACCCGCAGGGGTCCGTCAAGAGGTTCCACAGGGTCCCAAGCAAAACGATCAATAGTTCAACTCCAGCAGAAAAATCATCCTCCGGTATGCCATGCCAAGGTCGGCTTATTGTGCAAATCTTGCTTGTAAGTAAACAATAGTCTGGTTAATTAGTAAATATGGATAAAAGTCAAAGATTCTGGAGTACAACTTTCTACACTCATTTTTATTAAAGCATCCAATGAAAAGTTACGCAATTTTGTAATGGATCTATTATAACAGGGTCAACTCGGAAAAAACCTCCAAAAAAAGACAATGCTTGACATGGCTAGCATTAAATTGACCTCTCAATAAATATAAATTGTCTGTTTCGATAGAAACATGAAAACTGAGTATTTGTGTGCAGACGGTCTAAAAGGCTGCTTTTGAAAGAGCGGGGGGCCGCAGTGGCTGCCAGGGGGGACGCCAGCTCATTATGACAGGCTGGCAGGTCAGCCCCAGCCCAGGGTCAGATGAGTCGGGCTCGACCCTCTTCGAACCTCATCTGCCATTGCTGGCATGCGGCGGTGCTTCATTACCATTACTGCGCCGTGCTGCTTTAGTGCCCGTGAACACAACCCCAACGCTTGTGACCTCAAGGAGAGAAACAAGGGCTTTCATTCAGGCTACAAACACCAACAGGACTCTAAAGAACAGAAAAAGGAACACTTAGGGCAAATTTCGCCGGAGTGATTGTGCTGTCCTGTCGTCCGTGTCCCAAACATTCGATCTGACGAGAGCGTTTTGAATGTGACTAATTACAAGTTCATGGCTCCAAACAAGACCTTCGTAATCCCAAGTTGTGTGCACACAGAGGTTGTGGGACATATGTAAAACTGATGTCTTGATATTTTATTGTTGTGTTTTTAATAAAGATATGTTTGGAATATATTATATAACCCATTTGGAATGCCCTCCATACTCCATGATATTAGGGTTACTGCACATATATATACACACAAAGTAGCCTTTGTGATACTCAAATTCACATGAAACAGTTTCCCAATATGCAATGCAGCATGTCCGTGCTTTGACTAGAAAGATTTGGGTTTTCGAAGAGAGGAGGAATAAAGACTCTTATTGAACCTCAATGTGGTGCTTATTGGACTTAATGTGAATTTCCACGCATAACATCGGTGGCTCCAAAACAATAATAAAAGAAAAGAAATATAGATGAGATTTGTCACACTCTCCGATTGCTGTCGTGAGGATTTCGCGACCCGTCTGCCCCGCTCACAGTCGGGGACGGGTCGCCCTAGGTTTTCGGCGTGTGCATATTATTTCCCAAAGATTGAGAACTTGCAATGAACCGCAGCTAATTCAAGATCATTTCACAGTTGCAAACAGCATTGATCGAGAGCCGTCACGCAACATTCAGAAAAGGCAGATAGGGGAATATCTGTTTGACGGAATAAGACAAAATAGAATATTGTATTTTAAAACACCACAAGTCAAGTATGTGTGTCTGGTAAATGCGACGGCGTAACTGTGTAACTGCTTCCAGTGAGGTGTGCATGCGCGCGTGTGTGCGTGTGTGAGTGTGTGTGTGTGTGTGTGTGTGTGTGTGTGTGTGTGTGTGTGTGTGTGTGTCGCTTACTCTCCCAGAGCTAGTGAGCGAGCAATCAAGTTGCTGAGGCTCCCTGTAATTCCATTTCTAATTGCAAAATAATTAAGGCTCTTGATGTTATTTGTCACTCGTGCCTCTAATAGGGCGAACGCCAATTATGTAATTGGTGTCAGCCTTTATTCTTGAGCCTAGTTCCCTAATAAGAATGTCAGCATTTTTCACATTATCATTATTTGCATTAGTAGTTGTAATAATAATAATAATAATAATAATAATAATAATAATAATAATAATAATAAAAATAGCTGCAGGCGGGCAATACACAGGGTTCAGTGTAGTCGTGTTAGATACGTATTACAGTTCTCCGTATTCTGTGCAACGTAGCACAAATTATAATTTTTCGATTTTTACAACCACTCAGACGCAAACGGTGGATTTATACGACGTTGGTTCATGATGTCATAAAGTGACTGTGTTCTCAGTGTTGGCAATGTTCCTCAATTTTCGATGACTTTGTAGAGTTTTATCAACATCTCCTGATACAAATGTAGATCTGTATGAATCACACTTGGACGACAACACGTATGAAAACGTTCTCCTTGTTGTTTGGGAAAAGAACCAGGAAACATTTAGCTTCATTGGTTTCATCTCCAAACACGGTGCAGGGTTGTTCCCTTCTGCCGTTGCTACAGACAACATGTCATCAGAGTGCTGCTCTAATACTTCCTGTCCAATATCAACTGGTTGGAAACATGTGTCCATGAACATTCCATGTTGTTGTTTTTCACTTGATGTTTCATCAATATTTTCATCTTCTGAACCTAAATCTGCATTTTCAATATTATCAATGCACATAGATTCATTATTGTTGTTTGTGGTTTTTGGAGCTTCCTCAATTTTGTGAAGAGGATTATTCCATTCATTGTTCAATTCTACATCCTTATACAACTTGTTATGTATTCCCAAATACGCCAACGCCAGCTGTTGGCTATTTTTCGGCATCTGAAACAAAACAAAAACAAACTTTGTAATTACTTTACATAACAATAATAATAAATCAATTTTATTTTATAAATATAAAAAGTAACTGTTAGTTTTAATTACTACTTCATTGTATTTTTTCTGTTAACAATCTAAAATTGGAAAATTCAATTTAATATATTATATATATTGTAATGAACTTTAAAATGGAACTTTATCATTATTATTCCATGAGAATTATTATGGAAGAACTTAACACTTTCTGTCTTTTCATTTCAATCTGCTACCGTTATCTGTAGGAAAGTGTTCATAAATGTCGTGTTTTTAAAACAACAGTTTATTTTTTACTTTAAACCAGACTTTGTCATTATTATAACTTGTCTTTTTGAGTGAAAGTACATGTGCAGTCTCAGTGACGGTAGGTGACGCTGGGTCTCGTTTGCGTCAATGATGACGTATTTACGCAGGTTTACGTATTTACCAAGAATTGCGATAGTTTTCCAACTTGTGTAATTTTGACATTTTCAATAAGTTTAGTTTCTGGGCAATATGGCCAAAAATGTTATCACAATATATTTAATATTGATCGATGTTGATAATTATCACAATATATATTGAATAATAATAATAAATAATAATAATAATAATAATAATAATAATAATAATAATAATAATAATAATAATAATAATAATAATAACCAATATATTAAAATAATAATAATAATCATCATCATCATCATCATCATCATCATAACAATAATAATGCTCAATTTACAGTTTAAGTGTATTCTCATGGCTTGACCTTAAGCAATACATTTAAAAATGTATGTATGACCTTGAACCTATGTAGGACTTTGATCGTATGTATGACCTTGTATGCATGAATTTATGTATGACTTTATGTGCTTGTTTGACATTGAATACTATGTATATCTTTTTGGACTTATGCATGTATGTATATATATGTACTGTATGTTACATAAGTATGACCTTGAATGTACTGTATGTGTGTATGTATCTATGTATGTCTTCATGAAATTACGTATGCATGACATTATGTCACAATATCGACATTACATCGATACATCATCCAGCCCTCGGCAAGACGTTTATCATGTCTTGCGCCAAACACACCTGTTTCTGCGTTCCCTCCTCACCCCCTCGAACAATAACCTCTCACCATTTGTCAGCACCCATGGACCACGTTCACATCTGTGTTTTTCAGCAGGATCCTACAGCTGCTGCGGTGTTTCAGGGCTGTCGGAGCTCTCAACCCGCAGCTGGATGCAGTGATCTGTGCATCCATTTCAAGTCACGGCCCGTTGCGTTCACACACCTGCGGCTCCTTCTTCCGCCCGGGCTGATCAGAGCTGCTGATCTTCTCCTCCACACTTCTTAGATTGATGGAAAATAAATAATCATTTAATTCACCATCCGTCGTAGCGGACGCCAGACTTCAATTTGTTTCTGGTCTTGAAAAATGTGAAAAGATTTACACTCATCAACACACACATTTTAAATGACCCTTGACCATTTTCCTGATGATAGCTCATATGTTATCTATATTTTCAGGTTATGGAAAAATTCAAACAATATGGTGAGGAAATAATTTTCAAATGTTATTAACAAATACAAAAATGCGGATAAATTGCGTTTTTTTTATTTGAATTTTAAAATTTATTAATATTGAAAAAGAAATGTGTCACCGTGGTAGTGCCGTAGTGAGCAGGACGAGGAGATTGTTGTAATTAAGGTAGTTTCTCAGCATATTGTTCAACTTTTTCCTAACCTCCAATTTTAGAGAATTAATATTGCCTCTATTTTTGTGTCTAATCTAAAAATGTGAGTTGTCATCAGGTAAATGGTCAGGGGTAAATGTGACACACACAAAAAAAAAACCACACTGATACGATGCTCAGAGACAGTGTGTAGGCGTGTTTAAGTCTCTGTTCGCCTATGTGTTTGCGCGTTATGTATCATGTACTCTCATAAGCCAGACTTCACTTTTCCATATTTCCACGTGAGGCACATGCGGAAAGAAAGAAATGAGAGGAAAAGGAGGCAGATAGTAGATCAAAGATAAGTGAGAAAGAAATGAACTGCCGTCTGACCTGTTGAGGCCGTCAGATGGCAGCTTTTGCCCTCTGCTAAGCGAGGATGAATTAGACCACCGCTGGAGCGAGAGAGAGCGAGAGAGAGCGAGAGAGAGCGAGAGAGAGCGAGAGCGAGCAAACGCTTGGCTCCTTGCCGGTGGGTTGATAGAAGAGAGCTATGAACCCTGGGAAATGAGGATCTAAACGGGCTGTAGATCACACCAGCCCGCCGGGCTCCGAGCTACATCTCCATCAGACTGACGCTCGTTCGCTCTCTCTCACTTTATTAGATTGTATCTCTCTTTACCGTCCCCCCCCCCCTCCATTACTCCCTCTCAAATGTGCCGAGACATTCCACACGTCAACGTGCAAAGCCGAACGACGACTTGAATAGATTCCGTCTCTCTCTGGCTCTATCATTATTTTACTTTTTTGGGTTCTACTTTTTTTTTATTTTTATTTTATTTCCTTTGTGATGTAAAACATTGTATACAAAACCAGTTTGGGGCGAACAAAGGGGCGTGGTCAAGCGCCGGCTGCGGACGACTGCACGGCTCCCTTTCCGCCGCCAAGCTGCCTCGAATCAGCCGACCGGGAGCCAGAGAGCAGAACGCCATTCCTCCCGCGCCCGAAACAACAACAACAACAACAACCACCATTATTATTATTAATATTTGTACTTCTGGCCCGCGAGCCTTTTGCTCATCGATTTAATAAAAACTCTCGCCATGTTGCCGCACCACGGCAAAAAGGACTCCGCCTCGCTCCCTAAACCCCTACCTGTGGGCAGAGACTCCCACAAAGTTGAATAAAAATAAATCCTAAATGCAATTCAATCTCTCACTTTATATTTTGGATTTACTATCGAATTTGTTCTTTTTTTCGATGAAAAAATAAACATTTTTACTAAATGATCTCTTTTCTCTGCCACAGCACACGTTTTGCACTGAAATATGAGCCACGCCACTATCCTGTCAACCAATAAAAACATCACAAAACGTCATCAACACTTAGTACTGTGCTTATTATATTTGTGGCCAACTAATAGGGAGTGACGTAAGACTCGCAAATGATTCGCTCATAGCGTAATCTTTCAGATGATTCGGGATTCACTCCTGCAAAAGAGTGAATCAGACAAAAGGTCTCGGTATTTAATCATGATTCAAATTGAATGTGAATGATTTGGCACTTTGCATTCCACCAAAATAAACAATTGTAAGGGAATGAAATGCTTCCTGTAATAATTCCGTTCACATCTCAAGAGCCCAACTCCCGTGCTCGCCGGGCGTCGCACCGAACTGACCCAAACAAAAACCGACTGAGCGACTACTATTTACCGACTGACTCGTCGTGAACAGAATCTCAAAAGAGTCGAACCTTTCATCGGTACTAACAGCTCTCACATTCAGTGCAAAGCTCGAGCTTGTTCTGTTGAACAAAGAGCCGAACAGGAGCTTTGGATGAATAAGTGCAGCCTTGCAGTTCTGATCTTGCAACACAAGAGATATTTCCATAAAAAAGTAAAAAATAAATGAAAATTTGAAAAAAGAAAAAGAAAAAAAATGAACGAAGCCGAATTGAAAACACGAGTATCGAGTTATCTCTGAGGGGGGAATCACCCCGTCAGCCCCAGGGGCGCCCCGGGACCTCGGAGGACCCCGTGGCCGAGATGGATGTGGCCCCTCACACCTTCAGCGGCGCCGTCTTCCTCTGGTTCTTTCCCTAATGGAGACGGAGCATCGTGCCCCCTCTCTTCCCCCTCCTTCAATCTCTCCCTCTCCCTCTCCCTCTCCATCCCCGATCAATCACGGCAACATCAGAATATTAAATTAAATTCTGAGGTCGAGCCGGCCCTCCGCTGCAGCTGTGCGTACATAACGCGCTGACGTCTTTATGTGCGCGGTTTACATGAAAGCACGGAGGTCAGCCGGGCGTGGGGGGGGGGGGTTCTCCGTCTCGGCCGTTAATTTCACGTCTTCTTGTAGGACGGCTCGGCGTCTCCCAGCCAAACGCACACCAGACTCCCGCCGGCCTCGACCCACGGAACGAAGCGATGTCATCCGGACGGCGAACGACTTCAAAAGCACTTTCGGCTCGACGAGCGGCGACCACGTCTCTGCGTGGCGCTTCATCGTTCCCCGTTGCCGCCGTCTAAGACGTACCAATAGATTAAAAAGCAGAAGAAAAAAACCCTGAGGGTTTTCTCTGCTGGGAATTAAACGTTTACAACAACGCAATACATTTTTAAAATGAATGGTGTGCCAAAGAAAGTCATCTGTTAGGAGGGTATTTATCTACCCGTTGCTATACATCACTGCAGCAAATTATGGCAATCTGTTGTCATAATTCTCCATTATTGGAGTAAATTCGGGCTTTGCCGGGGTCTCTCTTCATTTCTAACGCAACATCGATGAAAAATGGAGGAATAGCGGGAGTGCATTGGAATTCTGAGGGAGACGCTTCACTTTGGGCTTCTTCTCAGTCTAGCGAAACACAACTGTATGCTCTGTATGCAGAGCATCCCATCTGGAGTTGTGCCGATTGCAATTAAAACCAATATAAAACCAATTGTGGCCATGTTGAGATAATGTATCAACAAATACATCAACAAGAAACATGTTGCATCTCTTTGATTTTAGAAAATGAATACCAAATAGTTACATTTTAGGCCAGAATGTGATACCGCTGGAAAAACAAGACACCTTTAATTTTCCTAGAGAGAGCTAAACAACCAGGCTCATATAAATGTGAACAAAAGGAGTGAAACCACCAAAAAAATTGATATGGATATCAATAACTCGTATGAAAGAGAGCTCGGTATGAGAAAATCAATCTGCAGCACAGTGCACAACATTTAAAAAAAAAAAAAAATAGATTGCTATAGTTTCCCAAAAGGCAGTCACGAACAAGTCCGCAATACAAACAACCAGTTTTTGTGGCACCATTGTGGTGCCTACAATGGTGCTCACAGCTTATCTGCCGCTTTGCTCTCAAAACATCAGTTTGCGTGTAGTGGTCTGGGGAAAATATTCGCCTGCTCAGAACTTTTGTTGCCTCTTTTCTCATCCATGAAGGAGAAAGCCCGGGACCAAGTCTTTGCTGCCCTGGTAAAAAAAAACAAAAAAAAAAAGAACGGCGCAGCGATCTCATTGGTCTGTCGAGCTGTCAATCAACTTGCCTGGAAAGTACAACTTGGAAATGACCCGACCACGCCGTCTGACGATGAGTATTTTTATTTTATTTTCTTTTGAAATAATTTGATGAATTCCACACGTTTGTGGTCTCGGTTTTTTTTTCATTGATTGTAACCCTTCCTCCGATGACTCCATGTTACAATTTCCATTCAAAATGCCATATTATTATAAGGTCATCCATTTTTCTCACGTCACAATATTAAACAAGTTCAAATAATTATTTTCCAAACTTTAACAGTCACCGCACAAGCGGCCTCCGCTGGCGGACCACTCACTCCTTCGCTTCCTTAATTGTCCATAACTCTGACTTTATGACATAACAACTAATTTTCCGCGGAGAGAGGCTCCCAGCTGGATGAAATTGTCGAATCGCCAGCGTGTCTCTCTATAAAATCTTCACTGTTAATAAACCTGCCTCGTTCTGCTGTCTTCGCTGTAGCCTTTGATAATTAACCGGGCCCGGCTACAGTGCCACGGAAACCCCATTAGCGGCGGAGCGCTTTCAGGCTGAGATGTTGACTTGATTGGATGAAGCTGCAAAGGCTATAAATAACCATCCTTGACCCTTGTGTCGGCTCTCATCTGGAGAAGAAATCTGCACTAATAAGGTGAGCGTTGTGGGGCTACTGCACCGTAATGAGATGCATTCACTGAGGCCACGGAAAAGTGTTTCCCATTAGATGCCATGAGGCTATTTATTTAACACAATGTTTGCTGATGAACCATTTTGTGACCGCATTATCGATTAACACAGTTTGTTATCCACCATATTAGAGTACATGGAAAATAACAAATCGGCTAAACAGTGAAAAAGCACCAATGTTTGCATGTTTCATGAATTTTTAGAAAAAAGTATGTACGTTAAAACAGCCACTCAAAAGGTTCAATGAGTGATATTGTAATTGCTTGTTGCATAAATTCGCATTTTTACATAACGGCATTGAGCTACCGTTGTTCATGTTTTTGGTGTAGTTCCCATGGTGTCCTTGAGAGGTCGCCATTTGTTGCCTATTGTTGCCTGATTGCACCTTAAAAATATGTCATGCATATGACTGTATTTTTACAGTAGGCATTAATACACTGATCGAAGCAACCCCACATAATAATAATAATAATAATAATAATAATAATAATAATAATAATAATAATAATAATAATAATAATAGGCAGTTGGTCCAGTGATAACACAGAAGTTGCACTTCTCCACAACATGAAGCCACTGAGCTTACTTTAACACCAGCAGGAACCTGCGGCCCCCCATCTCCCGGTATCGATAACACATCATCTACCTCTGCTGCTGCGTTATTAATAGACTAGAATTACAGTCTGAACATCTCGAATTTGGCCTGAGCGACCTGCATGGAGCGCCGCTCGGTGCATTGATCTGGGCAGCGGCAGGTGGGCTCCACAGCGGTAGAGGGAAGGAAAAACTGCAGTAAACTGAGAGAAGACAAAGGTTAAGTACAAATGGAACAAAATGGGAAGTATAATATTTCTTTAATTATATAACATCTTAAATCTTAAAAAAAAAGGGCCTTATGTTAGAATTATGCCTCACCAGATAATTATGATAATCTGTAAACCATACAATCTGTAAACCAGTAAATCAACAATGTGCTCTGATAACGTCTTGTATTCTTTCACCAGAAGCATGTAGATATAAAAGTTATTTGCCGACCATATATTTATTTTCATGCAAATATGAATATGAAATTTTTTTATGACAAATATTTTCTCTGCTTACTTTTCATAATAAAAAAAAAAAGTGTACGTTTTGTAACTGTTTCTTACATTTTTATATTTTGTCTATATTTTTTACTCTATTCCACCCGGTTGTCGTCACCAACTTGTTTTTCTGCTATTTATAGGCAAAATACGAAGCACGTTGACCAGTAACACTCTTAAAGTGAAACTGAGCCTCAGCCTCCCTTATTTTGGGTTGTTATTTTTATTTCACTGCCGGGTCGCAACTTCTGTGACGGAACCGGCGTCTCACCAACGTCCCGGTTATGGCACCGTAGTAGGAGGCGCCCACGTGTATGGTCGGTGTAATATCTATTGTCCCTCCCCTCAGACCCCGTCCATCTGTCAGCTCACTCCTCCACACGTTTCTCGTCATCCACGCACCGTCCCGGCAGCAAGGGGGCGGAGCGGGGAGGGGGTGGAGGATCACAGAGGAGAAAGAAAGACGGTGTGACCACGCCCTGGGGTAGCGGGAGGGGACGGGGTGGTTGGATCGAGGGATGGAGCACAGACAGTTGGATGGATAATAATAGTAATCAATGTCGGAGGGATTCACGCTGCAATTGGTCATTTTTGATCACTCCTCCCTCCCCGAGTCCGAGATCGCTCCCGTACCTGATCCCCCACAGCCCTGCACTTTAATGACTCTGTTTGCACCACGGCCATGTTTACAATGCAATTTGCACGGCTCAGTTACATTACCTCAGTAATATATTACTCATTCAACGCAGGTTTGTATATATGTTGATATTATTTGTGTTTTTATCTGCCCTTATTTTTATGCTGTGCACGACCCCCCGCCCCCCTTGCACCGTTTGGTGAAGCCGAAATACCCTTTTCGTTCAGCCATGTGCCTGCACATTGTGTCAATGACAATAAATTGAACGGAAGTTTTAAGAAGATGCAGTTCCTTTCTCTCTCGGTGGCTCCGCACGAGGACAAAATCTGGAGAACTGCCGCGACGCAGCTTGACAGAGAGAGAGAAAGAAAGATCTGGGCTCAGGTGTGGGAAGGTCAGGGGTCACAGAGCGAGAGAGAGCGAGGGCGAGCGAGGGCAGGGGGGGCGAGAGAGGGAGGGAGCAGAGGGTTGCAATGCAGCGTAAAAAAAAATACGGTGAGTGAATGAGTGAGTGGATGAGCGAGTGAATAAGCGAGTCTGAGTGAGTTAGCGAATGAGTGAATAACTGATTGAGTGAGTGAGTCAGACCGCCAGTGAGTAATTGAGTGAGCCAGCGACTGAGTCAATGAGTGAGTGAATGAACAAGTGAGCAAGCGAGAGCGAATGAGAGAGTGAATGAGTGAAGTGTGCCAGCCGATTCGTTAGTAAGCGAGCCAGTGAGTCTGACTCGCTGACCGACTGATCGGTGAATGACCAAATGAATGAGTTTGTCCGCCACTGAGTGAGCGAGCAAATAAATTAGCCGGTGAGTGAATGAGTGAGCCTGTGAGTGAGTGAATGGGCGAGTCCAAAAAAAAAAAAGAACGAGTCGGCCAGTGAGCGAGCGAGTCCGTGAGTGATGACTTGGTGAACGAGTGAGACAGACCATGAGTTGGTGAGTGAGCCAGTGAATGAGTGAGCGAATGAATAAGTCAGCACGTACGCGTATGACTGAATGAGTGAGTGAGCCAGCGAGAGTCAGTGAGCGAGGCAACGAGTGAATGAGCTCGGGAATGATTTTGTGCGTGAGCCTGCGAGCGAAATTGTGAATGACCGAATGAATGAGCGAGTCGACCAGCGGGCGAGTGAGTGAGTGAGCAAGTGAGCGAGCGAGCGAGTGAGAAACTCCGACGAACGAGTGATTTGCTTGAGCACCGTTTCCAGTTTGCCCGGGCGCATCGCTGAGCAGCAGGTGACAGCAATCCAATGCGGGCGCCTCGTAGAGCGTTTCGGGGCCAAACCGCTCATCGACACCCCTCCACACATCATGCATAATGCACCTTGTGTACGTTTTGCCTCCATATGGCCGAGCAAAACACACTTCCCTCCCGTGTTTACTATGCACCTTGCTCCGCCATGCCCGGCCCCGCAGGACACTCTGGCTATTCTGAGCGAGAGGGCTTGGCTTCCAGGGAAGTGCCCCCGAGCCCACACGATATACGGGGGGGAAATGCGAAAGATCACGCATGCATGAAATCTGACGAGAGAGCGAGAGAGAGAGAGAGAGAGAGAGAGAGAGAGAGAGAGAGAGAGCGTGTGAGAGAGAGAGAGGGGGGAAAAACAGCAGCGACTGCAAAAAAAAAAAAAAAAAAAGAGGCTTTCAATCCACACAGAGTGGAGAGGCAGGGCTGAGGGTATGAAATGTAACGTCTCAGTCTCTGCTTTTAACCCTTATTCGCCTTTAGCACATTTGTAAGGTTTCAGCTCGATTTCCTCGGCGGTGGGGGCTGAAACCAAATGTGAACCATCATCCGGGAGACAGCTCATCACCATTTTATCATTCTGCGGTTAAAAGATGAAAGGGGCCCTTTTTCTCAAAAGTGCTCCGAAACACCACAACCGATTTCGTGAAGATGTATTTCCAAAATGCACTCGAGGTGCACAGACGGTATCCAAACATGTCTCTCCCGATCCAGTCCAAATGATCACACGTGCGCGGCGTTGAAAGGTTCTGTCTCAAACTGGAAACAGATGAATAGCTCCAGGAGATGATTTGAGGATGGTAATTAACTTCATGTCAAGTCCCGACAAGTCACAAAAGATTACCCGTCTGCTGACAAGCGGTGAGGCATTTGCTCTATTTATTGCATTGGTGGTTCCTGCCCCAGAGCCGATGACTCAGGTTGAAGTCATTTCTTTGCTCGGAGTCATATCATGTTTTTTGTGTGTGCTTGTATGTTAGTGGTCATAATATAATGGAACACACCACCCAGATGTATGCATGTTCTGATACTACATATACTATATTACTATCTGATACATTTAGCAGACGCTTTTATCCAAAGCGACTTACAATTATTTAAACACCGACGGACGCAGCCATCAGGAGCAATTAGGGGTTAAGTGTCTTGCTCAAGGACACTACAGCATGCTAGCAGGAGGAGCCTGGGATCGAACCAGCAACCTTTAGATACTAGATGACCAGCTCTACCGCCTGAGCTACCATTCCCCGATACTACCTTTATTAAATGTATGTTCTCCACGTATTTCATATTGAATTCCAAACCCTGGCACACATAGACTGTAGCTCTGAACCTCGAGCCTCACTCACTAGCCTGCACCTCTGCTGGACCACTCCCAGGCACTTAGCTCCGACACTTACGGCCATTGCTGTGCAGTCACTTCCACTTTAATGGCCTCAAGTCAGGCTGCTAAAGTTTAATCCTGTCTGACAGCGTGAGTGTAATATCAATTTGTGTCCCATCTTGTCCCGTGTAATTTACTCCCTTTTCTTGTGCATTATGTATCCTGTCCCGTACCATTAGGAAAGCGGGTGGTGCCTCCTCTCCTGTGTGCGTCATGCATGGGACCCAAGCGGCAGCCATTACTGCCGAGTGTTGAAGTCAGGGAAGGGGTAGTGTGGAAGTGCTTTGAGCTGCAGTTCAGCCAATGGCCACTAGATGCTGCTATGGAAACCCTCAGACTCCATGGGAGTCAAGGGAAAACGAAGGATCTTCTCACGAGAACATGGTAATATATATTTTTAGATATTATTATATAGTATACATTAATATATTATATTATTATATATTAATATTATATATTATAGTCAATAATGGTGTGTTAGATGTCGTTTTTAAATATGTTCCATAAAGATGCGTACGATTGTGGCAGGTTGTTGTTTGCTCTGTTGTTTGCAGTAGAGCAAGGTGGGCGTGTCTCTTCCTTCCTCCGACTACCTGGTGGTTTGATTCCCCTCCCCCCACAGGGCAACAGGACTCCGCCCCACTGCGCAAATCTGTAACTGCAAAGAGAATGACGAGCATAAAGCCAAACTCAATGCTTCTAAACGACACGTCATCCATGTTTAATACAGTTTATGGTGGAAGCTTTCTATGCATACACACTCGCCTTCAATACAAACTGTTGATATTGGGTCGTCAGGATCTTGACGTCTGAATATCGGCATTAAAATGTACACCATCGTGAAGCATTCTATCTCAAGAGGCATTCCAGCATATAGATAAAAGGTAAATCATCAATTTTTCAAGAGACATAATTTCAGACTTAAAGTACATGCAAGATGTGTTTCCCCCGGCTCGCAGACCCCGTGTCGTCATGCATTACACATGAGCCTACAATGTTAGCTCACACCGAAAATATGTAACGGATCGTTGTACGATACAAAACTCGACATCGTTCAGGAGCGACGTGCGGTAGCAACGCCTCGCCGCCGGCAGAGACGACCCACACGCCGCGCGCCGTTGCCGATTCCATTTGGGCTCGGTGAGGAAACCTCCGAGGCTCGTTGCAATTAAAAGTTCACATTCGACCACGGAAAGTGATAGACGGTTTGGACTGATTCAAAGTCAGATGAGACGGTCCAACGCGGCGCTGCAGCAGTCACTCTGAGCTGGCAGCTCCTGGCCAGTGAGTCCATCTGACAATGTAGGCCAAAGCTCATTAAACTGCTTTGGCCTCAAACCACCTGAAGGGAAAATGAAAAAAGTCTGTTGACGACAAATGAGGCTTGAAAACGGAATTGGCTGAAAGCATGTCGTTTACTTTGCCCCCCCCCCCCCCCCCCCCCCCAAAAAAAAAGAGCCTCAACTAATGATTCATCGAGATTCCTCTGTGGCTGTCTGCAAGAAAATGTTTTCATCGAATCCAGTGCCATGTGGAGCGGCGTGGGCAGACATTTCAAATCTATTGTGCAGCGATAAATCAAGGATATATTTATTTATTTTCTGACATCGCTTTTAAATCTTTGTGACGAAATGTTCTTTGATCCAACTTGTCTGGGTGAAGCGCCGCGTGGGTGGGCCCCGGCGCCCCCCACCCACGGCGACGCACCTGGCCATGTGGTGACTTGAAACCCCGGTCGCGCCTTTTCAAGGTTCTTAAATAGCTGCAGACGCTGTCAAACGTGGCTTCCTCGCTGTTTGGTGTTTTAAATGGATGCCGGGGCCGTCTCCCCCTGAAGGAGTGTGTGTGTGTGTGTGTGTGTGTGTGTGTGTGTGTTCAGGCAGTGGCGGCCCTTTTCCGCAGGTGGGTCTACCTCCGCGCCGGGAGTCGGTGCCACGCTCCCGGGGGCCGGCAGGTGTCATGGGGGGGGAGAGAGGGGCCCGTTTCCGCTCCGCTGCTGCCGCCCTTGGAGCTGGCTGGGGGCCAGGAGACGCACAGAGCATCACCGATGAGCGAGAACCCATGATTAATGTGCACCGGGTCGTATCACGGCCCAAACGCGGCGAAACCAGAGAGATAAGAGGGCATCGGGAAAGAAATAACACAGGGGCAGGCGGCGCCGGTGGAACGTATGGAGGGAAAGTTTGGGAAAGAATAAGGAACTAAGAGATCGTGGGCAGGGAGTACAAAAAACAGAAATAGAAGTATAACAAACAATATAATAAAAAATACACAGATTGAACATTAACGTACAAATTAATTTGCATCACTGCACTTAAATAAATGTAAATATCGCGCTAAATAACAAATATTACACAGCGGTTGCTTGCGTTACCTAATTGGGTGAATGTACTTTGTTTTCTCATTTTAGGAGTTTCGACAGGATTTCTAAAATGTATTATTTTTTTTTTTAGTTGTGTCCTTCTGAGCGTTAATTGTCGGCGTCTGGCTCAGTAGGATGGATGCTTTCCATCCTTCCAATTGAAGGACCGTCTCCCTGATCTCCGGCTCGCCCAAAAAGTTAACCCGTTACATCGCGCCTTCATCGCCCGTTTGAACCATTTCTCGCGCGCCGTCGATCGAGATCGTCCCGTTAAAATTTGACCCTTAACCACATCCCCATTTCCCGCGGTGCTCGGCTGTTGCTTTTCATGTTCCTCGCTTCATCCTCCCCGCTCCGTTTTGCTGCCCTTGACGTCCACACTTTGTTTCTCCCTCGTCTTTAATGTCGATCCCAACGCGTAACTCCCAAAAGCCTCAAGAGGCCGACAGAGACTTCCATGCAGACGTCACAGAGAATGGACGTGAACGACAAGCCGGGGGGGGTTTGGTCTGGAAATAAACTCTGGCCGACAAAACCCAACGTCCAATCTAAATAAAACAACTTGGAGGTCTCGTGGATGAAGGAAAAAGTAGAATTTACGCTTGCAGTTCAGTTGCAGTTTACATCCATGTCGGTCCGAACTCATAATATATGTGGTGAGGACTTTGAGGGAATCAAATCAGTTCAACCTTGAGTCGGGGGGGGGGGGGACGTTTGTTCCAAATTTGAAGGCATTCCCTCAAGGCGTTCCCCGAGAGTGGGACAGACGGACAGACGGGCGGACAACCCGAAAACATAATGCCTCCGGCCACGGCGCTATGATGCAAATGACTCTTTTGTGACATTATTTCTCCTGGGTAGATCATAATAAGGATGATGTCGTCCCGTGTGGGCTTAATATCAAAGTGTTGATACTTACAGTAAAGTCCCCTTGTGGTTGTTTCATTTCTCTCCCTCTACCGTACTGTAGGTAGAAACAGTTATTAGGTGACAAAGCTGCACATGCCGTGTATTCTTTTTCCACGGCAAGGCCTCAGTTTTTACATTTTTAGCAACCCTTCATTACACAGTATTGGCTTCAATTGACAAATTTAATTTTAATGTGTTAATAAATTCAATAAAAACAAAAAAATATATATATCCTTTTTATCCTATATATATATATATATATATATATATAATTATTATAATTTTTTTTTTTGGTTTGTTTTTTTGTATGAATAAATATATATCTATATATATATAGATATATATTTTTGGCACATTCTCAACAGACTTGCAATAACAATAACCGCAATGCAATAACCTAAGAGGCCAAAAAAAGTTTGTCTTTGTAGAATCCACCATCAGTAAAAATAATTATCATGCATGAAAAACTTTGGACTCCCAAAGCAGAATTCATGATTCATCGATTCACAGCCGTTCATCTCTCGTTGTGCACGTCTGGATGTCTCAACCAGCATCAAAGCCTTTCCATTAAATACGATACCTCTGCACCAATACCGAGATAAACCCTTTTCTTTTTATAGGCAAGGTGCTATCAAGGTTTATCCCAGGGGAACACAAACAGACTTGGATTTGTGTTACAGGGATTTGGGCGGTGTCTGTGTACGTAGCTGTGTACATTTGAGCAGGAGCTTGATGGAATGCACCTGTTAAAATAAATAAATAAATAAGTGAGTTTATCATCTGAGGGGCGTTTGTATCTGGGAAGAGAAATCCCTCCCGGGATCACCGAGGAACACGTTGAGCCGCCCCGGCGGAGCCCACGGGAACATCCTCCACAGGATTAGGAGAATTTATATCACTCCATCTTTTTTCTTTTTTTTTTTTTCTTTTTAAATCCACTTTTTCTTCAGGGTGGATCGAGGGCGCTGGTAAGCCCGCCATAGGTCACACCGTGTACACCGACGCCTGCATGGACAATATGAAATTATAATCATAAAAAAGCCTTCAAACTAAATGCAATTAATATTAGTAGAAAATATTGTACTACAGTTCATCAGTTCAGACCTTGAACTATTTAATAATAATAATAACTCTTTAAATAATATAAATATTTATCTGAAATTTAATTCAAAGTATTACTCTTGAAACACTCAAGCAGTTATCGATATAATCCTTTTTCACTTAAACAGAAAGAGACAGCCAGTGTGTTAACATGCGCTTGATAAAGCCAATCACAAAGGTTTTTACATGACAGTTGCAATAACGCAAATTTCGTCAACTTCCTCCAACAGACAGAATCCAAACTGCCACATATTGGACACGGGGAGAGTTGTGTAAGCAGATAAACAACGCCCACCATGGCCATCGGCGCTAAACACCTGCGCTTTTGATTCGAAGGTGAGAGCGCTGTTGTGCTGAGTTTGATGAAGGAGCTAAACGCAGAGAGATATTTGAACGGCCGCAAGAACCCAAACGGGGGACATGTTGAAGAAAGTGTTTGGGAGGATTGTAGACGGAGGTTTTTCCCTTGACGGTGGAGCGAGTACTTGCTGTCAATGACCCGGCTACGGCGCTCGCCGTGTGAACTCGGGTTTTTCAGTCACCGCATTATTCCCAACGCATGTAAACACCTTAAAGGCATTATTATCCTAACCCCAATACTGAGCTTAATCTGGGTATTGACTGCATGTACACACAGTCAATGACGTGAACACGCACACACACACACACACACACACACACACACACACACACACGCGCACACACACACACTCCTAAAGTTCCTGACATCCTCACACACTCCCCGCTCCCTGGGTTGAAATCCGCTCTAATCCGCCTTATTGACCCACCCCGACGCCAGCACCCGGGGGGGGGGGGGGGGGGGAGGGTGATCCTCCGAGAGGGTGATCCTCCGAGAGGCTTCTCCCCTGATTTGTCTCGACATCATTTTATTTCCCCCCCTCCTCCCTTTCATCCCAGCGGGGTGAGAGGGATGACTGGAGGCTGTGGGAGAAAGATGGGACATGGGTGGTCAAGAAAGACCCTGGCGCTGATCCCCCTCCAAACAGCGATCTGATTTATCACCTCTGTGGAGGCCTTTGTTTTTGTTGATGGAACCTCTGGTGTGATTCGCAGCCCGGGCACCATCACCTTGATGCCCTCTCCGCACGTATAGAGACGGTTTTCGAAAATGTAGTGTTTTCTCGGTGTTTTTGGCCTCCCGTCCGAACGAAAAACGGTGTTTTAGGAAGTGGGAGGGGAGCTTTTGAGAAACGCCTTCCAGGGTGGACTTGGCGTGGACATTTCTTCTTCTCCTTCCAACCCCTGTTGATGTGTGCACAAGTAAAATGAAGCCTCTTGAAAAGGCTGCCCTCAGCCTGCATGAGGAGCCGACAAGTGACGGCCCGATGACCACTTTGTTTACGCGTGGTCAGTGCTGCTCGGGTTAATTACACGTTTACAAGTCATATTTTTTTTGCCCTGTCTCCATTTAAAGTCTCTCCGACTTTAGGAACGGCGTCCATACATTGTTGTGCATGAATATTCTGGAGAAGCTCAATACGCTGCACACTCCCTAATGGTCTTCTGTGGTGATTGACATCAACTTTTATGATATATTATCACCCCCTACTGGCATTCTCCTGTGGACAGAGAGATTTTCTAAAACCCTGTTGGTGTGGAAAGGGTTAAAAAAAAAAAAAATTGAAGGGTAAAATGCGTTTTCTGGAATCTCCACATGTGGCCAAGGCCGGACTCCGCAGGTCATGCCGAGGGACCGTCCTGGCATTCAAACGTGCACGCAGACAGAAATAATATATACCTGGAGAAGTACCCAAAATCTCCAGAAAATCAGCAAAGCGGACGTAGAAAGTAGCAGAGAGATTGCCCAGAGAACTGCGCTGTGTACCGACACCCCTCACCTAAATATCCTCTCGTTCAAAATTGGTTGTTATTGGAAAAGTCAGTTTGAGCGGCAAAAAACGCCCCTGTGCCGCTTTGGAGGGCCCGCAGCTCGGCAGTTTGGCTCCGGCTTCTGATATCCAGATTTCATGGTCACTCGTTTACTGGTGACTGAGATTAAACGGGATTTGAGTCCCGAAAATAGAAAACATGAATCTGATTATTCCCCCCGTTTTGGCTGGTACAACCCAAATATCTGGTGTACAGTGCTCAATATCAATTGAATATATTACATACCAAAATATATAAAAAATGGATTATTTAAACTATTGTGTTTGTCATGCGGGTTTAACTCTGTTCCTCATGATTTTCTACTTTTTGGGGTTTGTGCCCAAAGGTTTAGCAAAAAAAGATATAAAAAAAAAAAAACACACACCACAGTATGTTATCGAAAAACATCCTTGGGAGTCTTTTTTTTTATGAGCCTGCTGGGAAACAACCTGAAAGCAGTCTGATAAACCCCACAGGACTATGATTTCATACACACACTGTAAAAATTGATTATGATATAAAGGAAGAGATTGCTGGTGGACCACACACAATCCCTTCGGTGGCCAGGAACCAATAAACTGTTTTGGATTTTATTTTATTTTTCCAAAACCCCTATGTTCCAACTGTATTTTCGGATATAGCTGTATTTATTGTTACCTCCTATTGGAATCACGACGACTAATTTACATGTTCCAGGTCTCAGTCAACACCAACCATTTGGAAGCCCAAATCCATCTCAGTTAGTTGAAGTGGCTCTAATGCCGTATGAACACCTCGCCTGGGCTGATCAGAAGGACACACGCACACACACACACACACACACACACACACACACACACACACACACACACACACACACACACACACACACACACACACACACACACACCTCAAGGTGTCCTTCATGTCTGAGCGACCGCAGGAATGATGCGCTGATGACACCCAAACAGATTGTGTAATTACTTTGTGCCCTTCTGGCCCTGGCCTGTGACTGAGAGTCCTAAAGCAAGTTATTACCCCTCACAGAGAGAGAGAGCGAGAGAGAGGGAGAGAGGGAGAGGGAGGAAGAGAGAGAGAGGAAGGGAGAAAAGGGGAAATAGAGGAAGGGAGAGAGCGGAAGGAAGAGAATGGGAAAGAGGGGATGGAGGAGAGAAACGGGGGAAGGGGGAGAGGGGGAGATGGAGGGCGGGAGAGAGGGTAATGATGGAGAGAGAGAGAGGGAGGAAAGAGTGGGAACGTGAAATAGAGGTAAAAGAAGTGTGAGAGAGAGAGAGAGAGAGAGAGAGAGAGTAGGAGAGAGGGGTAGAGCGAAAGGGAGAGAAAAGGGAGAGAGGGAGTGGGATAGAGGGAGAAGAATCTATTTACACACCTGAAGAGACGTGTGTGTGTGTGTGTGTGTGTGTGTGTGTGTGTGTGTGTGTGTGTGTGTGTGTGTGTGTGTGTGTGTGTGTGTGTGTGTGTGTGTGTGTGTGTGTGTGTGTGTGTGTGTGTGTGTGTGTGTGTGTGTGTGTGTGTGTGTGGGAGATATTGTTTACCATTGTAGGTGTGTGCATGGAAATTCTACTATACTTGAATAGTGTGCGTGTGGTAATATGTGCAAGTTATCACCAATCATGTTTGTGTGTGTGTGTGTGTGTGTGTGTGTGTGTGTGTGTGTGTGTGTGTGTGTGTGTGTGTGTGTGTGTGTGTGTGTGTGTACACACAAGTTTATTACCCTGTTTTAAATGTGCATCCAGCGACACGTGTTTCCAGACCATCTGCCTTTTGGCCGCACGTCGGTTCAGCTTTCCATCGGGACTGAACACAACAGCAACTGATTCCTCTAATTACCCCCATCCAGCCGAATCATTAGTGGAAAGAATATTAAATCAGTATTGAAATGATTAAGTGTAGTGTTGCTCGGGTGTCTGATGTGTTCTCTATCTTTTTAACCCAGACCTTATTAAAACGTAATGTTGGTTCACATTATGAGCACATGTGTGTTTTTAATTTGTGGCACATGGTTTAAATAAAATAGTAATATCACATTTTATTGAAATGTACTTTTTGCAATTGCCATTGAGTTGGATGAGCAGTAGAGCAAAGTAGAGTAGAGGTAGAGTAGAGGCAAAGTAAGAAGCGGTACGGTGATTAGAGGTAGAGTAGAGGTAAAGTAAGTAGAGGTAAAATAGCAGTAGAGGTAGATTAGAGGTAAAGTAAGTAGAGGTAAAGTAAGTAGAGGTAGAGTAGAGGTAGAGTACAGGCAAAGTATGTAGCGGTACCGCAGATTGGAGGTAGAGTAGAGGTAAGGTAAGTCGAGGTGAAGTAGTGGTAGAGGTAGAGTAGATGTAAAGTAAGTAGAGGTAAAGTAGAGCAGAGGTAGAGTAAAGCTAGAGTAGGGTAGAGGTAAAGTAAGTAGAGGTAAAGGAAGTAGAGGTAAAATAGAGTAGAGGTAGAGAAGAGGTAAAGCAAGTCGAGGTAAAGTAGCGGTAGAGATAGATTGGAGGTAAAGTAGAGGTAAAGTAGAGCAGAGCTAGAGTAGAGTAAAGGCAAAGTAAGTAGACGTAAAGTAGAGCAGAGGTAGAATTTAGTAGAGGTCAAGTAAGTAGAGGTACAGTAGATTAGTATAGACAGAGTACCATAGAGTACGGTATAATGAGGAGAATGTTTCTCTGGATCAACTTTGAAAAAATAAAAAGGAAACGTCTCAGTGTGTCACAGCTCTGTTTTTATTTGAAACTCACCCTGAAATGTTTTCAATTTAAATAGAAATTGAAACATAAACTGAAGGTGAAAGAAGCTGAACGTCCCTCATTTGTTTCAACTTTGATTTCTCATGTACACGTACAGTAAGAACCACCCTGATCCCCAAGCAGAAAGTGGACCAATTCCATTATTATCAACCCAAAACAAGCTGCGGTGGTCCCTCCATCCATCCCTCCATCCATCCCTCCATCCGTGCATGCACGTACGGATGGAGGGAGGGATGTAAGGATGGATCGAGGGATGGCGGGATGGCGGGAAGGATGTAGAGATGAAGGGAGGGATGGATGTAGGGATAGAGGGATGGATGTAGAGATGCAGGGATGAAGGGAAGGATGGAGGGAGGGTTGTAGGGATGGATCTAGGGATGGAGAGCGGGATGTAAGGATGGAGGGAGGGATGTAGGGATGGATGTAGAGATGGAGGGTAGGAGGGAGGGTTGTCGGGATGGATGTAGGGATGGAGGGAGGGTTGTAAGGATGGACGGAGGGATGTAGGGATGGAGGGAAGGATGTGGGGATGAACAGGGGGGATGGATGCATATATTTGTAATTGACTATGACATCACAAGTTTTTTTTATTGTTATCACGACCTGTTTGATTGTAGAAGTTATATCTGGGGACCGGCTAAAACAGCTACTGTTAGGCCCACGGCCTCCCAGCGCCACCAGAGGCCGCCCTTGCCCCATCTGCAGCTCCCTACTCACACACCTGGGATCAATTACCTGCACAGTATTTAGCCCCAGCTTCCCAGTCTTTCCTTGCCAGACCGTCAACTAGCTTACCCGAGTTGTATCGCTACTGGCTCCCTTCCGAGTTCCAAGTTCCAAGCGCATAACCCTAGTTTTCGTCTCGTCTTCCCCTTACCTGCTTGTCTCCTTTCGTCGACCCAGTCCGTCTCCCCAAATCCGGCCAGCCCGGTTTACCCGCCTGTCTCCGCTCGTCGACCAAGGCTGCCCGTCCATCTCCATCCGGCCTGCTTCCCCGTCTCTCCACCCGGATCCTGGACCCCATCTCCTGGTCATCATCGTCCCTGCCCTGCCCTGCTCCATCCCTACCCGACCGGGTCCCCCCGGCCCGCTCCACCGTCCAGGCTACTGAACATCCTTTGCCTGCCTCCCGTCTCCCCGTGTCGTGCGTTTGGGTCTCTCCCAGTTCTGGTCGTGACAGCTCCTTTTACTTTGAATAGTTGAAGTACAACTGAGGAGAAATACTTGCCTTTTTATTTTTATTTTTTGTATAATGTAGAAATGTCCACTGAAGGGGAATAGATGGAGCGCGGTTGGAGCGACGGAGGACTATTGACAGTCGCTCTCCTCCGTCTCCATCGGGTCCACTAACGAGCGGAGAAGGATCAATACCAGAGGGGGAAACGCCGTCCTGCTGCTCCTCCTCGGGAGGTGGAGGAGCAGTGGAGTGAGGAACAGAGGAACGGAGAGGATGGAGGAGAGGGATGGCGTATAGATAGAGGCTTTCTCTCCCCCATTTCCACCCTCTCTCTTCTCGCTTTCTCTCCCCCATTTCCTCCCTCTCTCTTCTAGCTTCTCCCCCATTTCCTCCCTCTCCCGTATCCTCTCCTGTTTTCTGAGTATCTTATTTCTGTATCTCCCCTTTTTGTTTTACCCCCTCTCCCTCTTCTCTGTTTCCCCCTACCTCCCCCACATCGCTCCCCTTTCTGTCTTACCCTCCACCCTTCCTCGCTCTCACCCTCTTTCCCCTATGTAGCTCCCCTGTCTCCCTCCCTCCACCTTTTGTTGTTTTTCCCCTCGGTTTCTCTCCCTCTCTCCACCCTTCTAAATGTTGTTGTCTCACCCTCTGTCTACCCTCCCCAGCACACAGCCTGTGTCAGGACAGAGATGTTCGCTGAGCTTTTCTGATGAATCTTTAATGCTCAGAAAGCATTTCCTCCCCTCCCGCCGCTCCCTCCGCCCCGCTCCCTCGTCCTTTACGCAAAGTGAAATTATTTGGCTTTCTTCTCCCGCCACCGGCCGATCGCAAACGTGGGGGGCGACGCCCACAGCGGGAGCGGCAAACGCGTCGTCTCCAAGCGAGGGGGAACCCGTTGGTGAAATGGACACGGACACCCCGAGCGCCCCCATCCTCATACTGGTGCAGAGCGCACGCGCTCAAAGGAAAAAAAAAAATAAAAAAATGAAACGCTTTGACATTAAACGGTGCGATGTGTGGGCAGGGCGGGGCAGTTATTATGATGGTTTATTACTAATATCACGGGAAAGTGCGAGGACACAATCGGACACATGGACTACTTATCCAAAATGGAACGTCGTTAGGATTCCACACGTCAGTCACTCCGCCCACATGCGTTTGTAAACACTTGCTAGTGGCGCCATCTTGTGGCAGTAGACAGAAACTGCACTGGAATGAAGCGACGACGGCAGATGTCGATATCGACACCCCCGGCGTCCGTTTCGGCATGTCTCATTTAACTTGTAGATTATTTTAAATGTACAGTACATAGCGCCGTCCTAAACAGGGAAAAGTTTTATTCTTCAAGGCGTTTATAGTTCACTACGTCGACGCAGGAAATCATTTTTCTTAGAGGAACGACTGAAACTGGCCATATCAATAATAAAACAACATCATTTTAAATCAATAATCCAATGATGTTGTAGTAACTTGGTGTGTGGCCGTGTAATAAGCGGGATAATGCGCAGCCAGACTGTCATGATCACAAAACAACGCCCTTGGAGACCCCTCCGCTTACCTAGATCGTACCGTGAAAAGACTGATATTCACAGTCCGGGCACTTAAGTTTCCAGAACGAACTGGAAGGAATTAGAGGCGGCCGCGCCAAAAATACAGATTTCATTCCAGTTTTTACAGGCAACACTCCTACTAATACGGACGCGGGCATAAGAAATAAACGCTGGGGGCTGAAACTGGATGGCTAGGAGCTGCTGCTGCTGCTGGTGGTGGTGCCGGTGCACAAAGGAGGTTCTTTGTCACATAGTTAATTCAATCCAACAGGCAAACCCCACGACTAACCCAGAGTGAAGGAGACACTAATTTCCCTTCGCACAACCGGCTTTGACTAACAAGGTGACCTCCTGAATTAATCTGCACACTACATGCAAAAAGCTGTCAGAGGTAATCAACTTTTTTTCTTTATTATTATTTTTTTTTTATCCCCGCCCCCCATGGTTCCTTCTCCAAGAACCTTATAAGCAATTATATTTTGATGAGCCATCGGAGCCGAAAGAATTTCGGAGCCGGTTCACTTCCCCATTGTGGCTGGAGAACTGCTGCAGCTGACGGGGGAAATATCTCAATCTCGCACGACCGGCGAAGGCTGGAGCGACAGGTGAGAGGATCATATTTATCGATCAAGGACCTCACGGTGAGGTGGAAAACGGGACCGAACTTGAGAAATTGCCGGAGCACCCCCGCTACGCATGCTGCTCCTCCTCCGACTCGCTTTGGCCCTCATTCCCTCCCCGGGCCTAGTTCTTCGGCGAGCGTCAAATAAGTCCTTTTGTAATGTGGGTTTTAAAAAAGGCATTCACACATTTTGGTGGGCGGTGGAGAACAACAAACACGGGCCGAAGTGAAGAGGGGAGCGGCGAATGGCCAAGGCTTTTGGAGCGTATCCGCGTTCCCTCAATGCACTTTCTTTTCCCCAAATTAAAACAGCTCCATGTTCCCTGGTGGTAAAAAAGTTGGAACGTCGTCCATCGCTCTGGTGTTTTAACAGAAATGCATAGTCGGACAGCACTTTAGGAAATGACACCCGCGTTTACGGTATGGACGCGCTGCTTCCAAAGATACTTCCTCATCCAAATGATTGTGTCGTACGTCACAGTGAACTGGGGTGGGGAAGGTTTGAAATTGCGTTTGTTTTTTTTTGTTTTTTTGTAACAATCAATTTGAATATAATTATGCAGATTAGCCCGTTTGAAGACACATTTTTTTAACATGCAGCATTAAGGCGCCAGCCTCAAAGATTTTCTTTCAAATAAACATGGAGGTGATGGTGGAAGCCCCTGCATTAAAGTGCAAACCGCTTATAAGGATCAAAAAGCTTGGGACTGAATCATTCCGAGACATATTCTGTTTAAATATTTTGCTTATAGTCACCAAGCAGTCTGCTTACAGTTTTTATTTTGTGTATTTTCATGCATGGCAACTTATGGAAAAAAAATGTTTTAAACTACGGTTTTTCATACATTTTTTATTTACTTTACTCCCATGGTGCTTTGCCTCACAGTTACCCATCTGCAGCGGCAGTGCTACGCAGGGGCTTGCCGGTGCCATAGCCCTGTCAGGATTGGGCCCCGGTGCAATATTAAGGATTTCCTTACAATTGTAAATTTTCATTTAACACTTTGGATCCTGTCCGACAATTATTCGACATTAACAATTTATTCGAGACTGATAATTGGTAAAACAGGCGGGTGTGGAGCAGTGGCGTAATGGACAGGGAGCGTTGCGCGTCCTCGATTCCCCCCGCCCAAAAAAAACAAAAACAGTGTTTTTATTTTCCTCTGTTTACTAATTGAACCAAACGAAGAAAAAAAAAGCCCGGTGCATCCCTTGTCAATCAGACCGTGAGATGGTAATCTGCACAAGAAATAAAGAAAAAACTAAAAAGAAATGGTTATTATAATCATCCGCTCATAGTGATCAATTTGACCTGGTCCCGGTAATAGGTTTCCGCTGTATTAAGAACCAGGTGTCTGTTTCCGCATTCCCGCCATGCATTCAAATCCCAAAGCGGCACGGTTAGTGACGGGTTTACCATCACCCAGCGACCAGCGGTGACCGACAACTAACTCACTAACACAGGTGACGCTGTTTGGATCTGTGGGAACTGAGGTCCAAAGACACACCTGCAATTATAGCTTTTCACCATAGGTGCCACCAGAACGCGAAACGGAGATCTTCGATTTTTTTTCCCCCACTTCAACCACCTTGGTATTACCGTTAAGCCGCCATTAGCGCTCAACACACAAACACGCTAAACATTACCGTAGGAACGCACATAATATCCCCCATAAGTCACCGAGAGACCACCGGGGAAACTGCACTGTGCATCACATTACTGTCAGATTGTGAATTTTTTTGGTAATATAGCAGGGGTATGGACGTTCTTCCCACAGAATGTTGGAAACAGAGACAGCAGGTGCCTGAAGTTAGTTGTGTGGCTCTTTGCTGGCATCTCCTGGACAAGAGCTGGAAAGCCAAATTTGTTTTACAGTGAGACCGGTTCTCTTTGTGGAGGGCACATACTCACGCATACAGATTATTATTGGGGTTTCTTTTCTTCTTCTTCTTATTATTATTATTATTATTTGTCGGGGACTGTACACATTCATAAATATTCCGGAAATGTGTCGAAGGTAGGCGAAAGGGGCAGACGTTCAACTAAAAAATTGTCAAGTATAAATTGAAGTGTGACCAACAGCGCCATGCAAGCAAGTTGAAAACGCATGTAGACACCGACATACTAGACAAAGTAAACTGATATAAATTACAGCTGCAGAAAGGAACTTGGGGGACAGTTCCAGTGCCAGGGAAGGGCCCGTAGCGTAGGCATTAAAGGACAACTTGCGGGTTGTTACGCAGTGCATTAAAGTCAGGGGAAAGAAGTGATTCCGATGTGAGGAATTATTTTTCTTTTTTACTTTAAATTGCAGCTGGACTCGTTTTCGTAATGCACAGTACTTCACCCCCCAAAATCGCTGTGAAAGCGACTGACCTGCCAGCCGACCAGCACAGCTATCTGGAGGGTTTTTAAATGAGGAAAGAAACACCTACATTTTGTGTCGGGTTTTTTTTTCCATAAGCCCAAGATTATAAATTCATTAAAAAAAAATATATATATATATACTGATTGCTGCTCTTTAAGGGCCATGAGCACAGGCCAACCACACAGGAGGATGGAACTCATGCACTGCATAAATCACTGCACACCACACAAAACAAAACAAAGAATCAAGTCCTAAACACGCAAGTCTGATCTGGGTGACGCCGTCAACAGGCCCAGTGCCAGCACAAACACTTTGCCGCCAACGTGTCTTTCAAGCGCTAAAACTTGAAAGAGAAATGAAAACTGCAAAGTAAACTTGCATTCACAAGTTGTCGGATTAACAGTGGGCGGCCAATTGCACATAGCGGCCTTATTGCTGATTTTTGTAAAAAGGTCAAAAATATATCCCTAAACAATACACAAACAATGTCACACCACTGGATTGAAATAAACATTAGATAATTTCATCTCAGATGTTAATGCCTGCACAGTACCTTTCTCCTGGCTTGCCATACTCCTTTCAGCTTCTGGCAAACACTACCACTTACAGGCTGGGCCCCAAAAGGAAGGCCCCGTCCAACCTTGGACCCCGGTTTATTCCCCTTACTTGCTCTTCTCGGTATATCAAAATAAGAGCAGATGCTACTCATGTGTGATTGGCTATTCCACACACTTCCACACATATTAAGTTCAAACGTATGAATGTGTATTGTAAATGTATTTATATTGTGATTATGTAAACAAGACGATGAATATATCAAGCAGCTTGACATGTGCAGCTGCGTCATTATCGCTGGAAAAACAAAGGAAATTGCAAATACTGAAATTGAATTCATAACCCTGTTTTGGTTCTCAATTCAGAATGTGAATTGATGCGGAGGTTTTGTTACTCGTGCCGGATATATATCTTAACATGACATTATCTTTTCCCTTTGCAGATATGAACTACGTGAAGATTTTTACCATCTGATTATACCATTTTGACACCTCTATGTAACATTTTGTGATGGACCTTCTACTTTGCTGCCATCCAGTGGTTGATGCATGTAACGGCAAGAGACAAGTGTTAAAAAACCTAAAGCTCCTTTGAAGCCTCGTAACGACTTTCTTGCATTGATTAGTCACGCGTTCAAGTGGACAATCCCCATCATAAATGGCGCTGATGTATCAAAGGGTCCACAATATTTGTGTGCAAGTCGAAATGTCCATGTTACATTGACAGGTCAGAGCGGTATGGGATTGTTTGTGTGGGGGGAAAAAACAATCGCCCAAACGAGCCTGACCTCATTTTTGGACTCGACGCTGGAACCACCAGTAGACGGAGGGACCCTCCGCGAAGTGACATTATACCTCCCCGAGGCTCGTCCGCGGGTAATTTATCTCCTTTGTCTGTGCATTTTTGTGTTTTTCAAAATGTTTTTTTTTTTTTTTTTGTGTATTTGCTTTGTATTTTATAACGTATAATGTACTATTTGCATTACGTTTGATTTTGTTATTTTTTAAATATATTTTATTCATGATTTTAGTGGCATTTTTACTTTGTAATTCAAATTTAATTTATATACATTATTTCTATTTTTAATTATATTTATGTATAATGTTTGGGTTATTTTTATTTTTATTTGTATAATAATAATAATAATAATTATTATTATTATTATTATTATTATTATTATTATTATTATTATATTAATTATCACTATTATTATTATTATTATTATTATTTATTATTATTATTATTATTGTTATTATTATTATTATTATCATTATTATCATTATTATATTGGTTTTTAATGTATCTTTAAAAGAAAGATACCATTTTCACGCTGTATTTCGCTCCACTCCGCCCTCAGATCATCGCGTTTTCTTTCTCCACTGTAAATGTATGAGGCAACATTACGCAATCCGCACATTTCCACACGTGTCAGCAAAACTGCGCCGAGAGCAGCAGCGCCGCAGCGCCGGAAAAGCAGCCGCACACAGGCCACCGATTCCTTCTGTTCCACTCGGTAAATGTATAAGACGATAATTCCCACTCCTCGCGCGGTCCTTGAAGTGCTCACGGTGGGCTGTAGCGGTGTAGTGGTCGTTTGGATCCGCTTCTGAGATTTGGCTCTTGACGTCACTGAGTAATATATATATATATATATATATATATATATTATATATATATAAATAATTTGTATTTTTTCCGACTCTCCGTTCATTTTATTCAGCTGGTGTAAAGTGTAACGTGGCTCTCACAAATAGTTTTGCTGGAAAAAGCTCAAACTGCGGATGCCAAACTATTTGAACCTAATTATCTTCAGATCCTTCATTTTGGCAGATAAATGCAAAATGTAAATCCCCCCCAAAATTATTTGCTTCTGTCAATTTATATATACAGTATATATATATATATATACGTGTGTGTGTGTGTGTGTGTGTGCGTGCGTATACACTATATATACCTATATAACCTAACCAATACATTACCTTACCTATATCTACACACACACACACACACACACACACACACACACACACACACACAATTCAAATCGTAACGAAAGAAAACATTTGGTTGGAAATAGATACTTATAATGGATGACTGTGCATGTGTATATATGTATGTATGTATATGTACACACATATATATATATATATATATATATATATATATATATATATATATGAATGCCCTAATCATTGGAAAGATTAATTCGCTACTTTCGTTCCAGACTCTTGCATTACTAGTATAAAACAGAGCGCACCACTGCATCGATCCGGGTGACACGCCCCGGGAGACGGGGACTGTAATGATTGCTCGGTCCAGGGCTCTGTGCCCTCATACGGGGGCAGGTAAAAGGGAACCACAGCCCCCCCCCCCCATGTAAACAATGGACATGACAACCCGTACAGCCTTTCCCCTACAAGGATTATCCACGCTTTGCTGGCTGCGTCCCCTCCCCTCACATTGGACTCGTCCGAGTGGTCAGTTCTGTACCTGCCTGGCGACCACCCCCCCCCCCCCCCCCAACCCCCTTTTCCACAGCTGGTATTTAAAGTGTCACTCGGCTATTTGGTGGTGGCTATTTCTTGTAGCCTCTGAATTCTGGATGTCGTAAATTGAATCGTTCATCTACAGACATACTTTTGTTTCCAATCAACCAATCAATCATTCAACCAAGCAATCAATCAATCAACCAATCAATCAATCCAATCCCAGCCACGGAGGAAAACATGGACACAGGTATGATTCATTTAAGAAGTGCACTGTTTGTTTTTGTTAGTTTAATGGCTTAATTTGTGTATTTTTTTATAATGTATTGTACGCTGACAGGGGTGACTGGTGTAGGCTTGGGCTTTCGGGTGTTTTTGCCCCGCTGCTGTGTGTTGCCTCCCTGTTGAAATGCTTCATTCGGCCGGTGGAAGTAATCCTTCACCCGCTGTGAATGCTGTGTTGGGGGCTTTCATTGATTCTGAATTGTCAGCTGTCAAAGTGCTCCCCCTCCCCTCAACACACACACACACACAGACATACACACACACATACACGCACACACACACACACACATGCACACACACACATGCACACACACACACACACACACACACACACACATGCACACACACACATGCAGACACACCAGGCTGTTCAATATAGGAAGTAGGAGATATCATCCCCCAGTTAAATGCAAACTGGATGGCTGCGGTAGTGGCATTAGAGTTGCTCTTGCATCTCCCTCGTGTCGGATGCAATTAAATGATTTGAGACAAAACTAAAAGGCCTGAAGCTCGCTCCCTGGATCTGTAAAACTATGCCCAGGTTGTACATTACTGAGGCGACTGCCAAATCGCCCGCACTACTTGTGAAACTTCTTGGTGGAATAGTGAGCTATTTGCTGCGTTGAAGTGGGTAATCAGTAAGCACAGTGACGGGGTTGGGGGGAAATGATCGGCTGGACACAGAAAAAAGTAAAGTACTGTACCGAGTCAGTTAATTTACAAAAAAAAAAAGGTTGTGTTGGTTAATCCAAGAAGGTCTGAGCTGTGGAATCAATGTGTTTGTGTATTGTTTGGAGGCTTTGGCCAAATCTGATTTGAGCTCTGTAATCTGTTTGTCCCGTTCGATCTCAAAGTTCAGCTGCAAAAACTATAGCCAAAGGTGCCTTTTGGATTTAACTTGTTTGTCGGAGAATTGATACACATTAACCCTTCCATTTGGACAAATGCATTGCAGTGACTGATTTTTTTTTTTATTGTTGGTTTATCTGCTAAATGTCGCACCTTATATATATTTTTTGATCTTATTCCATCCTATTACATTTTGCATTTGGCTGAAACTAACTGCAGTGCATATTCTTGAGCAGCGATTATTACTTTATTACTTTTACTTAGTTTATTGAGCTGTTCATTACTCATTTATTCTTATATTTGGAATGTGTATAATGTGAATATAGGGTTTATCTTCTCACTCTGTACTTCATGTTCCCCACTGAGCGGCTGCAACGCCTGAATTTGACCCAAAGGCGATCAATAAAGTACTATATCATCTTATCTTCAAATGTCTGATAACGCAGTAACCGAGTTCGTGCTCCGAAACTGGTATTGATGATGAGGCCCAACATTTGTGATAAGGTCTGGGTTTAAAAATAATAAACGTATCCTTTAGTTTAAACCTTTGAGTGCAAAGGCATACATTAATCAGGGGAATTATAATATGAATTTCTATTTGATCCAGACCATCGTGGTTATGATGCTGAAATTTTATGTATTCGGCTGCTCCCGTTAGAGGTCGCCACAGCGGATCATCTGCCTCCAACACCTTCTGTTCTATGCATCTTCCTCCCTTACACCAACCGTCTGCATGTCCTCCCTCACCACATCCATGAACCTTCTCTTTGGCCTTCCTCTTTTCCTCTCGCCTGGCAGCTCCATCCTCAGCATCCTTCTCCCAATGGAACTCTCATCTCTCCTACACACGTGTCCAAACCATTGGACCAAATTAATAATCAATACAAGTATGGCTGTTAAAAAAGGCATTTTAATATGTTTCCAATTTTTTTTTAATTTATCAACCACCATAAATGCACACGTTGGAGAGCCGAGGGGTTGGGTGGGTGTATCCACTATAAAGAAATGCTAAATGTGAACGAGGGATGGATTTTAGATGTATTCATCTTTAAATCCGGCCCCTTGCTGACACCGAGTCTTGATGGAAAGCATCTCAGTCCGTAGCACCATGACGGAGTTCTGGAAGGAGCACTCCAAGGAGGCCACGGTGGAGGAGATGATGCTGGACTCCAACGCCCGGGAGCTGACCAAGCAGGAGCTGCCCGAGATCCTGTCCCTGCTGCCCAGCATCAAGGGCCAGAGGATCCTGGAGCTGGGGGCCGGGATCGGGTGAGGATGTTTACTGTTGATTTGTGGGCGCGTCCACGGGTCCAGACGCAGATGCACTGTTTTCAACTGACCTGATGACCTGTGGTGAAATGTACATTCAGTTTGTTTGTGTGTGTGTGAGGGGGAGAGTTCTTACCTGGTCCTTGAAGTTCATTGGAATACCTTGAAAATAGCCCCTTTTTATATAGATAGAGACATAAATAATAATAGAAATAACAGACACTGAGTGCTATGAAGGTACTTGAAAGTCATGTAATACCAGAGTAAATCCGAGAGAGAGAGAGAGAGAGAGAGAGAGAGAGAGAGAGAGAGAGCGAGAGAGGAGAGAGAGAGAGAGAGCTCTTATCAGGTATTCGAGGTGCTTCAATTGCTTGAATTTAGTATCCTCAGAAAAGCAATGGAATACATTGAGAATATCCCCGTTTCTGCCAAAGTACTTGAAAAGTTCTTGGAAAAACGTGATCATTAAAAAACCTGGGATATTCCCTCTAGTTTTTGTTATTTAAATCGTAATGTAATAAATGATTTGGTTGGAAATAGACACTTATAATAGATGACAATGTGTGTGTGTATATATATATACTGTATATATATATATATATATATATATATATATACGTACACATATACACACAGTATAGAAAAGATATACTAATATTAAAGACAATGAAATGAAAGATTTTATTATAATTAATAACGATCACATCACAGATTTGTGTTTTTTGAAAATGGATAAATAGTGCTTAAAAGTACTAGTAATAGTAGTAGTAAAGAGAGCGAGAGAGAGAGAGAGAGAGAGAGAGAGATTTAAAAATCTCTTTATTGAACTCATGTGGTACAAGCACAATAACATAATAATGATAATTAAAATTAAAATGTGATAAAAATCCTGAAATGTCACTTATCAGCTCGTAAAACCTAGGGGGAGCGAGAGGGAGAGAGACATGAAGAACGAGTGACACACACACACACACACACACACACACACACACACACACACACACACGCTAAAGTGGTCTCTCCCGTGTCCCCCCCAGCCGTTATACCAGCCACCTGCTGGTGAGGGCCGATCACGTGACCGCCGTGGACTTCATGGAGAGCTTTATAGAGAAGAACAGGCAGGAGAACGGTCACCATAGCAATGCGGTCTTCCTGCAAGCCGACGTCACGAAACTGAACTTCCCGAAAAACAGGTGTGGTAGACCAAAAACGGGTGGCTTGGATAGTTCAAGACCAGCTCACCCGGTTCCTCTCGTGTTTGTGGGGTTGTTGCTCCGGGGCCTCATCGGCTGTTGAAAATTCCGTTGCGATTTGATGAAATAAAAAACAAAAAAAATGCGAAGAATCAAACATGGGGGAGTGAATCGTGACCTGGCCGATCGGGATGGTGTGAAGACGGATGGGAGGCGTTCACCCCCCACGCACGCATCGGTGACAAGCTGCGATTCTACGGAGCCACTACCCCGGACTCCGCCCGACCTCAAATCGTCGCCCAAATCTGCCTTGATAATCCCGCGATGTGGCCCCTTTTGAAAACGGCTCTTTTTCCAGCTTCGACCTGATTTTCTCCAACTGGCTGCTGATGTACCTGAGCAACGAGGAGCTCAAGAGCCTAGTGGAGAAGATGCTCAGCTGGCTGACGCCCAACGGCTTCCTCTTCTTCAGGGAGTCCTGCAATCACCAGTCAGGTAGTGTCAACTGGAATATACATGTATAGAATATATACATGTATATTACATTACAGGCATATATACACATACACATATGTTTATGTGTATATACACATATACTGTATATGTATATATGTATATATATATATATATATATATATATATATATATATATATATATATATATATATATATATACATATATATATATATTTATGTATATATACAGTATATATGTATATATATATTTATATATATATATAAATACTGTATATGCAATCATCTCTCATTAAAAAACATTGTCCAGGCGACACCAAGAGGGACTTCAATCCGACACACTACCGCACCCAGAGTCAGTACAATCAGCTCATCACAATGACTCAGTGGATGGACCCCGAGGGGAGGAAGGAGTTTGGTTTCGACATCATTCTGATGAAGAAAATCATAACCTACATGAAGGTGGTCGATGCATGAATTAATCCAAAATATCTGAGGTTCCGCCAAAGACCAATCGCTGAAATCTCTCTCTCTCTCTCTCTCTCTCTGTCTCTCTCTCGCTCCCTCTCCTCCTTCCTCTTCTTCGTCGTCTTCCTCCTCCCTCCTCCTCCTCCTCCTCCTCCTCCTCCTCCTCCTCCTCCTCCAGATGAAAAACAACCAGAACCAGATCTGCTGGCTGCTGGAGAAGGTCCCCCGCCTCTCCTCCACCCAGGGCGGCTTCACCACCTTCCAGCAGTTCCTGGACAACCGTCAGTACACCCGCCGCGGCATCCTGTGCTACGAGAAGATGTTCGGGGCCGGGTTCGTCAGCACGGGGGGGGCCAGCACCACCAAGGTACAGAGGCAAATAAAAGGCCCAAAAAAAGAGACCCGAGTGTATGTGACTGAAAACAGGACGCTTGAAATTCAGAAGAACTCGGTTTGAAGCGACACCATGTTGAACTTTTAGTATTTGGGATTTGGCGCCCCATACAGCTTCTCGGTACAATGCCACTTTTACACCACTGTCGTCCAACAAAAACGAGATGCCATTCTCCATATTACGGGTCAGTGTAGCATCACAGGGATTTTGGAGTCGTTATTTTAAGGTTAAAACTTTACTTTTGCTTGAAATAAATACACTTGTAAAGAATTAAAAATGATTTACGGTAACGCCGAATGGAAAGTATGACTTTGTTCGAACAACGAATCCATTGATTAAACAGTGCTTTACACCCATTTCAAGGGAACAATAATAATAATAATAATAATTATTATTATTATTATTATTATTATTATTATTATTAATAATAATAATTAATAATTAATAATTAATAATAATTGTTATTATTATAAACTTTATTCATTTTGAGAGCTGCTTTACAGGACGGTGGATATCCAAATGTGCAAGGTAAACCATGATATCAGTAAAGCGGAACACGAATATGCAAGAAAAAACAATATCAATAAAGCAGAGCACAACACAGTTAAACAGGACGGCGGCAGTTAAAGCCAAGTCTATAAAGTGAGTTTTAAGAAGAGATTTTAAATAATTGACTAATCTTGCTAGCCTGAGATCCTGGGCAGCTTACAATTTTTCATTGTATTTTGTTTTATGTCTTGTCTTTAAATTGTCGGTTATGTCTATTGTATTTTCTGTTTATTCCATTTTATTATATTTTCTGTGCCCACTCTTGTCTGTTTTTTAAACTTTCCGCGATCGGGCTCCTTTTAGCACCTTAAATAAAGATTTACTCTCACGTTGTTCTCTCGCTTTCGTCACGGTGACAGGAGTTTGTGGACCTCCTGAACCTGAAGCCGGGTGAGAAGGTCCTGGACGTCGGCTGCGGCATCGGTGGGGGAAACTTCTACATGGCGAAGGTCAGAGACGGGACGGCGTGCGTCGCGTGCGGCGGCGGCGGCGACCATGCGCATCATCTGGACCATGACGCCGTAATGACCCTTGTGATGACCGACTGTTTGTGCTTTTAGAAATTCGGAGTGGAGGTGCTTGGCTTGGACCTGTCTCAGAATATGGTGGAAATTGCCATGGAAAGGGCGGTGAAGGAGAAGCTGCCACAGGTGAGTCTTTATATAATATAAATCTTATATAATGTAAATCTTATATAATATAAATCTTATATAATATAAATCTTACATAATAAACACTCACGCTGAGCCACGTTGGAGCCAGGTTTGTATTATTAGTATCATATACCCGCAATCACATCAGTTCAATTCTATATGAATGCACTAAGTTGCAACTTTAATTGTAACTACAATTCTAGGTGAAGAAATGTATTTATTTATTATTATTATGCATAAATCATTCTACTTGTTGAGCAATATAATGCCATTCAAAAGCATAAAGGCGCTCAGAACGCCGTTTCACAGTGATTATATTGCAGCAACGTGGTCGTATGATGTCACTGTGATAGGCTCTATAGTGGCCTATTGCTTTAATACACGTGTATATCATTCATGAGAGTATATCATATAAAGTAATTCATGCGTAAGTTGTGTAGAGTAATATATATGTAAACCAAATTAGAATAGTTCTGTATCTGTTAATGCTTTAAAAAGTGGATCTCATTTGCATATCGACTGGGATTTGATGAGTTTGTCTCAACTTTTGCAATAGTTTAACCTCGTTGTTGACAGTCAATACGTTGTTGCATGCACCACGGCTTTCCGTACGGACCAAGTTCTTCTAAAGTAAATAATCCTCCTTCAGGTCCACTTCGAACTGGCCGACGCCACCAAGCGCTCCTTCTGCGAGGGCTCCTTCGACGTGATCTACAGCAGAGACACCATCCTGCACATCCAGGACAAACTGGCGCTCTTCAAGCGTTTCCACGTGAGTGTTGCCAGATCGGGCGGCTCCTCGCCCGGCCAGGCTACCTTTCATCGCATCGGGCCGGTGAAAATGACTTTGGGCGTCTTGGGGTCATTCGGGCTCCTTTTTGCTCCTCCGGTTGGAAAGAGCATTGTTGAGGTCGACAGACAAACTCTCGGATTGGCACCGGGGCTGGACACACACCCATCTTACATCTTCCACCAATCACATCCATTTCAGACCAAACCATTACTGTATATTCCCAAAACCAACAATTAAATAATTGAAGAAAGCATGACAGAATCTTCACGGTTTTATTTTTGGTTTGATCACAGTGAAGAAAAAAAAGTAAACATACATACAATTCTTAATAAATAACTGAAAATTACAAAAGAAAATTGTTTAATACACACAGAAAGAGATCCATGTTTTTTTTTTTTCTATAATTCCATTACAATAATAATAATAATAATAATATGTATTTGATAGATCACACAATGTTTTAATCTCTGTAGAAGTATGATCTGTATCTAATGTAACTGTTTTGCAAATATTAGACAAACATTATTAGTCATAAAAAGTCTTAAAATAGATTTTAATTTTTTTATTTTGATTTTAACGTTAACATTTTGTCTGACTCCATTCATCCGTATATTTTTTTTTGGAAAATTAAGTCAAGTTCTTCTGCATCAGCCAGCATTTGATGTTCAAACTCATTTTTGCCTACATACCAATATATAGCACTTAATCATACTTACCAGTGCTTAAATACTAAATAAAATAAAATAAATAAATAGAATTATAATAATAATAATAATAATAATAAAATTGATTTTGTTATTGTTAAGGGGTCTTAAAAAGGTATTAAGTTGAACTCCCTGGTGTGTTTCTGACAAGTTGAATGTACAGTGATTTTATGTCTATGAATCCTTTACTTTTGTATAACATATAACTTAACCCCCCCCACACACACACACACACACACACACAAACACACACACACACGTATTTGACGTCCCTTTCCCTCGGTGACGTCCAGTCCTGGCTGAAGCCCGGCGGCCGCCTCCTGATCTCCGACTACTGCTGCGGGGAGAAGCCCTGGACGCCGCAGTTCCAGGCGTACGTCAAGCAGCGATGCTACATCCTCCACATGCTCGGGGAGTACGGCGAGGTGAGCGCAGCGCTCCGCCTACCATGTACCGCACCACCACCACCACCGCCGCCGCCACCACCACGCAGTACCGTGAACAGTCAGTGGGTGGCGCCACTCGCACTTTGCTTCCCGACAGAGTTTCCAAGGTTCTGGATGAACAAATTCTTGGCTTCATGGCTTGTCTGTCAGTCACCCGTGTTAGAGTGAATGTGATCCACCAGAAACGCGGAGGAGAACCTGCGCTCACAGCTCATAATGTGATTATAACATAATAACACAACATAATGGTAGTTCATCGGAATTCCAACACGCAAACCTATTTAAAGAAAAATCTAAAATCAACACTGTTTGCGAAAATGGCGACGAGGTACTTTTGTCCGCACTTAGATTTAACGCGTGCGTGTGTGTGTGTGTGTAGTTAATTGAGCAGGCTGGTTTCTGCAACGTGCGCACCGAGGACCGGACGGCTCAGTTCATCCAGGTCATCAAGTCGGAGCTGGAGAGAGCCGAGGTCATCAAGGACGAATTCATTCAGGTAAGCACACACCCACGCATTGATATTCTGCCAAATTTTTCCTCAATGCTCATTACGTAATTGTAATCGTCTATTTGCTCTGCGACAGTCTTCCCTCGGGCGAATAAAGTATCTAATCCAAATGGATCATCATGTGCATAATCCTCACAACTATTAAAAAGAAAACATTTGCTCAGCCACCTGAACCGTGCATTTGTTAACTGTGGATATTTTATTTGTTTTTGGTTTCTGGGCAACATTTTGTTTACTGTTGAAGCTCATCATATTATATATAACTATAATGAGCTTCAACGGTAAACAAATGTTTACAAAATGTTGGGCTTTAACAGATATTTAATAATATCAGTTCCTCTTTCAGGTTCACTGTCTATTTCAGTAGTTATAGTATAGGATGGTATATTTTATCTTTGGAAATAATTTCTTTGGCTCTTTTTATTTTTAGTTTCTATATATTATTTATCACTGGGTTTAGTGTATATTGCCAAACATTATTGTGTCCAGTTAACTGTTTGATTATTGCTTTGACTGTCGGTTTATTGCATATTTTCCAATATTTGTTTTCTTATTGTATTGCTCTATTATTGTTTTGATGCGAGCTGGTGAGACATTGAAATGTCCCCTCATGGAGGAATAAAGCCTCCACCTGTCTTTCCATCCATCCGTCCATCCACCCCTCCCTCATCCCCCCTGTGCAGGAGTTTTCGGCGGAGGACTACTTGGCCATCACCAACGGCTGGAGTGACAAGCTGCAGTGCTGCGACACGGGGGACCAGGTCTGGGGCCTGTTCTACGCAACCCGGGACTAAAGGAGCCTCACGGACACGGGGGGGGGGGGGGGGTTTGGTCTTAACCGTAATGCTGTTGCCCGTGATGCTCAAACTCAAATCAGTGTCGCCGGATGGCGGTTGGTCATTTGCAAAAGGAAGAGAGTTGACCGATCACGTGACGGAGGTGCTGTGCTCTCTTAGTGGAATTCAGCACCAATCTGGCATCGTGACAGTCTGAAAAAAAAAAAGAATAAAAAAATAATTTTAAAATGCAGTAAAAAAAATAAACTGCCAAATCTACAAAACGCCTATAATCATCACGACAGTTGATTCGCATAACAGCTTGCGAAAAAAATGGAAAGATAATATAAAGTGGAGTAAAAATTGGAATACAAAACAGGATTAGTCAGATAATAAAAATATACCGTACATGATTTATGGTATCATATGATTGTGGTACTGCCGGCATTCCCGCATTTTTTTTGTATTACTATACAATTGTGCTTTGTAATACGCTCCTCCATTCCAAAAAGAAAACCTACAACAACGTGGCCACACTACATGGCTTTGTCACGTGCATCAAAAATGCATTTTGTAAAAAATCAATAAATTGCAGGGACTTGGGCACATGGAGTTACTGTCAATAGGTGTAGAATCTGACCAATTGTCTTTACTAAATAATGTGTTCCTCTTGTGTTATTTAGCCAACTACGCACGAGACCATTCTGTGTAACGTGATGCCTATTTTAGAAAACAACGTTTGTCAAAAAAGCTGTAAAATTGTATTTAAATTTATATTTAGTTCAAGACTCATTGGAAGTCTTGATACCATTGGGTTGATCTGGTTCTGGGCTTTCGGTCGTGAGGAAGCGGCGACATTGCCGCACCAACCTCTTACTTGAATTCACAGTAATAAGAACAAACAACAATAATTTCACTGCGATTGTATAAGTGGAAAAGAAGTCCACACGATGTGTTACATGTGCCTTTGTATTTCCAGTTGATTCTCCTGTGACGGAATCTCCACATAAAAATCTAAATGAGGAATGTGTTTTTTTGGTTTTATCGAGTGTCACCTCCCCGGCGTGCTAGGATTTATTTCATGAGCTCCGCTACCGATTTATAACCTGCCGCGCAGAGCGCACAACTGTGAACAGTGTATTTGAACTTCACTGCACTGAGTACTACACTCACCTCACCACACGCACGGAAAGGAGACGAACGGAGGTCACTAAGGTCACTGACGCTTCATTTAGGAACAAGATAACGTTGCCAGGAACTTAAATCCACGCACACCACAGTGAGCCACTCACTATGACCTTTGACCTGAGAGGCCATCGATATTCTTACCGCTATGAATCCCCCGCTTTACACCACATCCCACAATCACGCTTCATATTTTCCGATTAAAAGGGGATTTTCTTTTTTTTTTTTTTTTTTTCACCAACTCTCCTTCGGATTCCAACAAGTGCAACCACGACCCAACGTTCCTCCCCACACGCACCCACGGTCTGAAGGACGTTTACTTCACGCGTCAGTGGTACATAACACCGTTGTTCCAGATATACTGTATATACCTGTATGTGCCCACACCAAACCCGCTATCTGTTAATGAGCTCGGTCTGAATGAACTGTGCTTCAGGGTTTATTTGTCTATCCAAGTGATGTAGAAAAGATTTAAATAATATACAGGGAGGAAGAATAGCTGATCGATCGATCAGTTACATTTGTTGAAATGACCAGGAGGGGGCAGTACAGTACAGAAGTACAGTAGTTCACCTCACGAGACTGAGATGAATGAGAGCAGTGTTTCTCAAAAGTTGGGGTCCGGGGCCCCTGGAGGTTCCAGGGGTAGCACAGCAAAATGATTTATAGTTCAACGTATTTTTGTTTTGTGTCTATTAAGAAGGTAGCAGCGTTTGAGAATGTACAGTGATGGCTCCCAAGCTATAGGAGAGACAGGTCTGGACCAAGTGGCTTGGATTGATTCATCGAACAATAAAAATCTTCTCAGGTTGGGGTCCCAGAGATAAAATCGTATCATCGCATCATCATCATCATCTGATCAAATTGAGGTTCCTTCCTTGAGGGTCCTTCCTTGAGGGTCCTTCCTTGAGGGTCCTTCCTTGAGGGCCCTTCCTTGAGGTTCCATCCTTGAGGGTCCTTCCTTGAGGTTCCTTCCTTGAGGGTCCTTCCTTGAGGGCCCTTCCTTGAGGTTCCTTCCTTGAGGGTCCTTCCTTGAGGTTCCTTCCTTGAGGGTCCTTCCTTGAGGGCCCTTCCTTGAGGTTCCTTCCTTGAGGGTCCTTCCTTGAGGTTCCTTCCTTGAGGTTCCTTCCTTGAGGGTCTCTTCCCCGGTTCAGAGTGTGTGACCGTTGAAACCTGGAGCTCTCCGGGGAAGGTTTAAACTTGCGCTCATAATCTATAAATATATATTGGGCTACGGCTTTCTCAGCACTGTTCATATTAAAATGACCAACCACACTAAACCCCATGAAACCCACGTTAAGGTCTGTTTAATGAGACGCTCTCCTGTTCCAGCAGTGAGGTCAGTTTATTGGTTAGATGTTCCGGAACATTCAGCAGGGCCTTTGCCGGGGAAGTGGGTTTAATGAATATATATATAACAATTATCACATGTAATAAATTGCACCAAATTGCAAAACCCAAGAAACCAATGAATCTTGTTAAATGAATAAATTACTTTTATTTAATTATCCTACATGAAATAACATGAATTACATGAATTTCATTCTAATTGAAGCCCTGTGCATTCAAGCTGTGTTTATAGGTATTAAAGATAAAGTGGCAACAACCCAAGTGGTTCTGAGATCTATCAATCTATCTATCTATCTATCTATCTATCTATCTATCTATCTATCTTTCTATCTATCTATCTATCTATCTATCTATCTATCTATCTATCTATCTATCTATCTATCTATCTATCTATCTATCTATCTCTATCTATCTATCTATCTATCTATCTATCTATCTATCTATCTATCTATATATATCTTGGTCTCCAGCCATGGAAAGTCCCAGATTCTCACCTAGCTCTCTGTCTCAAACCCCTCCCCCCTCTCCCTCCTCCCTCCTCTCCCTTCCTTCCTCCCTCTCCCCCTCATCCATCCTTGCCTTTAAATACCTCTGGCCGCAGCACCGGCCCCCTCATTTCTCTCTCTCTCTCTCTGGTCCAGACGGTGGAGGCGACATGACGACGGCGCCTGCGCTCCTCCTGCTGTGGCTGCTGAGCACCACCTGCGAGGCTCAGCAGCCTCCCTCCTCCGTGCAGCACCTGTACGTGGCCGCCGTGGAGATAGGGTGGGACTACCTGCACCTGGACGACGCCCAGGCCCGCTCCGAGCAGAGGTGACAGAGCCGTTCCCAATGCATCGACTAAAAAGACGGACTTGCTCATGAATTTTAATCATGGTACTAAAAACTTGAAACGTGTCTTATTTTCAGGGTACAGTCCAAAGATGTCCCTCAAAAATACATCAAGGCTGTTTACAGGGAGTATACTGATTCTTCATATTCCACCCCAAAACCCATGCCTTCCTGGGCAGGTCAGTATACTTTTGTTGTATTAACTTTTATAACTTTTTGGGGAGATTTTTCTTACCATTTTTTAAGAGATATTGATTAGTTTGTATGTCATACAGTGAATTCTCAACTAAATAACCAAATGCTATTTCCATAACATAAGGCATGAAAATCAATGTAAAAAAAAAAAGCTACTGTTTGCCAAAGTGTGAAAAAAATGTCTTATAAGCCATTAATAACGTCATCAAATTGCAAAATCCTCAAATGTCACAATGTCGGACACAACAGTTTTGGTTTTTTTTATGGATGTTATGTTTGTACTTTAGATTTTAATAATGCTCAGCATTGTATTGGGATCTGTTGTGCACTGGATAACAGGGCTAAATATCCCCAAAACGAGCATCCTTTAAATTTGGATTTATCAGTTGGAAGTACCAAAACTAACGAGTTCTTCTGAGAGTTTTTAAAAAATATATATATTATCTATGTTGTGCGAAAAAATAAAAATAAAAATAGAACAAACCAAAAAAAATGTAAGGAAAGATTTAACGACAGAATACATTATCACAATGCTTCTAATCTTTATACACAAGAAACAGTCATTAGTAATATACTGTGGATATTATGACCCAGCCAGTAAAAGGGTTGATCAGAACATCTAGAACAGTCTGCGAAGTTCAGAAAAACATTCAACGATATCACGATACTACGGCAAAAACCAAAATCCCAGACGATGTTGTATCATATTGTACATACGTACGTATCTCCCCAAAAAAAAGACGTGAGCGCGGTGTGTTGTCGCAGGAATCCTGGGCCCGGTGATCCACGCCCGAGCCAGAGACCGCGTGGTGGTCCACTTCAAGAACCTGGCCTCGCAGCCCTACAGCATCAGCCCCGTGGGCATCACTTACTGGAAGCAGTCCGAAGGTACCAGAAAAGTCGGGGGGGTTTTTCGGGGGCATTTTAACATGACTGATCATTTATGATGTATCATTGTATCTTGTTCTCTTGTAGACTTTCCATCAGTTGATCTCAGCTCATGACACAAACTTTGAGTGAAATTTTGAGTGAAAATCCCTCAACACTATTGATCAGGGGTCTCAAACTGTGGGCCCGGGAGCCACATGCGGCCCACTACATGTCTATTATATAGTGTATTATTAAATCTAGCGTGCAAATTAATTTGAGCACAATGCTTAATTTGTCCATGCAATGTTACTTCATGTTTTCAGAACAGAATAAAATAGAATATAACAAAGATTTTATTTTTATTTTTTGTGGTGGTCTTTTTCTAACAGGCATATTACCCTTTATCAGGAAATTACCTATAATTTAAAAAAGAGGTAAAAGGAAAGCACACAGGGGACGGTTTATTTTTTCCCCGTATAGAATTATAATTGCGAAACAGAAAGAGAAAGAGAAGGAGACGCGCATGTGGATGTGTCACCGACATTTCGTCGTCTGTCCATCTGTCTGTCTGTCTGTCTGTCTGTCTGTCTGTCCGTCCGTCCATCCATCTATCTTTCTATCTTATCTCTCCCTCCCTCATCCCTCCCCCCAGGGGCGGGGTACGACGACTCCACGGAGGGGGAGGAGAAGCAGGACGACGCTGTCCTTCCTGGAGGTTACTACGAGTACGTGTGGGACATCAGCCCCAGGGACGCTCCGACCAGCAGCGACCCCGAGTGCCTCACCTACTCCTACTCCTCGCAGGTGGACACAGTGCGGGATGCCAACTCAGGCCTCGTGGGAGCCCTGCTCATCTGCAAGTCCAGTGAGTATGTGTGTGTGTGCGTGTGTGTGTGTGTGTGTGTGTGTGTGTGTGTGTGGGTGGGTGGGTGGGTGGGTGGGCGTGTGTGTGTGTGTGTGTGTGTGTATGTGTGTGGTAGCAGAATAATGGGTGTTAACTGGTGCTCACCTCCTAGTTGTGGAAATATTTTAATTTCCTGTACGTCAACATTGTGGAAACTTCCTTTGTGAAGAAGAGGATAAGAAGATTAAGGGAAGTTAAGTTTAGTCCCCCTTGACTTTATTAAAGGGGGGAATTAAGGGGGGGACAGTCTGTTAATTGTAAATGAACCAAACTAAACAAACTTAAAACTAACTTAACCATGGGAAAATAAACCAAAAATGAATTTAACAAATAATTATAATTTCCGATGAAATAATCAGTTTTTGAATTGTAAAACTGCTAAATTCACTGACACCAGTCGTCCTGCCGACGCAGATTGATCCATATGTCAAAAATGTATATTAACAAAATAAATGAATTACTTTCAAGCTATAATTTTGGTTAAACGGTAGCACTCAATCAATTCTCAATCATTATCACAATATCAGGGAAAATACAGAAAAACAGAACGAGAGAACATACTTTACCTTTTTATTTAATCCCATGGCCTTCAGGGAATTCGGGTGATGCAAGTCAATCCAGTGCATTTAATGACTTTGGGTCATTTTGGGTCAGTGAAATTTAATTATTCACGTATCATTTCCTCCATTAAGGACATAAAAAAAACATGCTTCTGTGGATGAAAAAGAACAGAAAAGCAAGTACAGCTTGATGCTTGATGACTCTTTGTACTGAATTAAGGTCCAATATTGGCATCTGTGCACCTATATATTGAACAGTGTTGGAAAAATACCAATATTGTCGATTATTGTCGATCGGGATAAATATTTTGACTGTGTGTGTGTGTGTGTGTGTGTGTGTGTGTGTGTGTGTGTGTGTGTGTGTGTATTCTTTTGACCCCCCCCCCACCAGCTGCCTTCACGGTGGACGGCCAGTGGCGGAACCCAGCGTTCGTGTTGCTTTTCTCCGTGTTCGACGAGACCAAGAGCTGGTATGGACAGAGCGGCGAGAGGAGGATCAGGGAGAAGTTCAGGAAGGGCAGCGACAGCAAGGAGTTCCACACCATCAACGGATACGTCAACGCCACCTTACCGGGTACAGACCGGTGGGCGGTCGCTGTTCCATCGCAAGGAGGAGGTTTTGGGCTGTAGTTTGCATGTTCTCCCCATGGGTTCTCACGTGGGTTTCCTCCCACCCAAAAAAAACATGCACAGGTTCAGGTTGACGCTCCTGCCCATGCGCTTGAGCCAGGCACTGGCCCGCCATGAGGGGTGCATTCCAATTGCTCCATAGTGCACTTTGATCGTCATCGTTGTTTTTTAGTTTTTTTTCCATTTTAATCTTTGATTTGCTCCCGCTCCCCTTACTATTTCTCCACGCCACACTAGGGGACAGTTTGAATACCATTGGATTAAGCACATTTTACCCACGATGCACTGCAATTCTTCTGCTTCTTCCTATTTGATTTCATTGGCGGACTGCAAACCTAATGCACAGTGCCACCCACTGTATCACTTGTGTGTGCCAACCATTATTTCCTAAATTGTGCGAGAGAGCATCATGACAGACCTGGTCCCTGGGTGCCCTACTTTTGACACTGCTCCTAAACAGTAAGGATGGGTGAAATGCAGAGGACAAATTTAAAACTAAAGTAATGTAAAAAATATAATATACTGTATAATATAATAGTAAGTTATTTTTTGTTTTTTGTCAGAAGTAGAAGACTGGGCCTTAAACCTTGGTTCACTGGTGTTGTCTCAGTCTTTGTTCTGGTTCCACCTTAAGTTCCTGATTCAAATCCAAGAAATCCACAATAATTATTTTCAGGACATCCTGTGAAGAGATATGAAGTGCATTGGTTCACAATGGAATTTAACCTGTGTGTGTGTGTGTGTGTGTGTGTGTGTGTGTGTGTGTGTGTGTGTGTGTGTGTGTGTGTTTGTAGGTCTGACAATGTGCCAAGGACGCAACCACGTGTTTTGGCATCTGATCGGGATGGGAACAGCTCCAGAAATCCACTCCATCCAGTTCCAGGATCACAAGCTCCAGGTGACGATGATCTTCAAAATGAAAGCGTCCTGAACAACCTGTGAATTACCCATGTTTGTTCAAATAATTTTATAATGTGCAACCTAAATTATTATTCAACTACTTCAAATGCCTCTTAGATCTGCAAAATCGTACTGGTAAATACATGTTCTGTGAGGAATTTTGTGTTTAATGTGATAGATGAGATGAGTTAGGTGATTGAAGAGATATAAACAGATGTTTGTCCTGATAAACACACTGGATCAGGGTGAGGGTTAATAAGTGGATGGTTCACTTCCCACACCACGGTCGTCCAACTACACACCTCTTGGTCAAGGGGGTGGCACATCAATCTCCTTATCTAACACACATTTTGGATTTTCTCAGGTGATGTCCCATCGTAAAGCCACCATGGAGATCACCCCTATGACCTTCACCACAGCTGAAATGAAGCCCACCGCTAAAGGCCAATTCCTCATCAGCTGTCAGATCCACGCTCACCGTAACGGTACGAAAGGCACTGCCCTACACCCCAGTGGCGTAAGTACCGACGGTGCAACCGATGCAGTTGCACTGGGGCTCAGTGGTCGCTAGGGGCCCATCCCATCGGCGCACCAGCGATGGGGCGCCTGCGAACACAGCCCCTGGCACTGTTCCTCTAAAGTGAGAAACAGTGTGTTGTTTTTATTTTAGATGTAGGCCATTTTATCTTGCGCCGTTCCTTACTGAACGAAACAAAGAAAAACAGGCCCGCCTCTTTCCCAGGCGGGCCTGTGTAAGTGCGTGTATGCATCGGGGGCTCCAAAAAAATATTTGCACCGGGGCCTATCACCATCATGTTATGCCACTGCTCCACCCTTACTGAAACCCATGCAGTAGACATTTACCTTTTTTTTTATTACCATAGTAGGCTACTAGTACTGTCACTCACATCATTAATAACGTACCGAAACAAAACTCTATGTATTGTATGTACTTTGACACCAGCCAGCAAAATGTGATATCTGATATTTCAACCTTTTAATGACCTCACGGTGAAAGTGGTCTCAAGCACTTTTCCATTATCTAATATATCAGACTGAACAGACGAGACAAAACTGCAGTTTATCTCTAATATAATCCCAAAATGATCCGTGTCCAGCTGGCATGAGCGCTCTGTTCACGGTGGAGGACTGTCCGGATCTGCCCGGCCCCGACCTGCGGCACGTCAACCACTACGAAGACTACGAGGAAAACTACGGAGACATGTTCAACACGTTGGACTTTAGACCCAAAAATCCCAAGCTGCAAGCCAGGGCCGGTGGGGGCCGCTCTTCAAAGACCTGGAGGCATTACATCGCCGCAGAAGAAATCACCTGGGACTACGCTCCCCACCTCGCACTGACAGACAGGTAGGTAGAGGCAATTAGGGCAATAAGGATGCTGAATTGAACCTATAATTTTGCGAGAATTTAGAGTTGAATTGAATCGAAAATATTAAATGTTATGTATATAAATGCATTCATATGTAAGCCCGCTTTGATTATGTATTTGAAATAGTTAAGCAGAGGTAGAAAATACCATGTGAGTTGTTTTACTTTATGAACCTGGATTTTCCACCTCTGTAGTTAAGTAATGTATTACTCTACTATTACGAATACATATCATAGTAAATAATCCCCATTATAGTCATGAATACAAACAATCTCCATTACAGTGTATAGTCTTAAATAAATTAACTACACCCTTTTTTTGCTGTTTTTTCAGTGAGCTTCTGTCTGACTACTTCCCGTCGACTCCCCAGCGGCTGGGCTTCCAGTATAAGAAAGCAGTTTATGTAGAGTACACAGACGCGACATTCACCAAGAGGATGAACTCTGAACAGAACCTGTCGGGCCCACTCCTGAAAGGAGTCATCAATGATCAATTCCATGTGAGTGGGCCAAATTTAAAACACACAAGGTGATAAAACATAGTGAAAAGTCAATATTAGGATAAAGACGGAATTTGGATTTTATGTGAAGATCAAGCTTGATAATGGGTGTATGTCTTTGTGTTGCATTCATTATTTTGGGGGGTTTACAGATTGTCTTCAAGAACCTCGCTAGCAGACCTTTCAATATCTACCCCAATGGCCTGACCAAGATCCAGCCACTGCACAGCTCCCCAAATGGTGAAAACATAATTTTTGCACATTTTGACCAAAATAGTTTTAAGTCTGTACATTCAGATCACTGTTAGCATCTCTGTTGTGCAAAATAAACTTCATCATTATCAAAATAAAATGTCTTTAAGCCCAGAGAATAATAATAATAATAATAATAATAATAATAATAATAATAATAATAATAATAATAATAATAATAATAATGTTTATTTGGACCATAAACCTTTATTTAGCACCTTTCATACACAACAGGTATCTCAAAGTGCTTTACAGTACATTAAAAGAAGGTTGCATTTAATCAGATAAAATTGCATTTTCTTGTTTTAATGGAGTCTTAGATTTTATTGTCATGACACCCGAATAGGCAGGGCTGGTTTTTTTTTCTTGTCATTTTCTTTTATCTACAGTATATCCCTCTCTGTGTGCAAACAGTGTCAGGGAAGGACCTGCGCTCCATGGGAGTGCCTCCCAACGGGACCTTCAGCTACGCGTGGAGGCTGACGACTGACGACGGGCCGCTAGAGAGCGACCCGCAGTGTCTGACCCAGCTGTACCAGAGCACGGTGGAGCCAGAGCGGGACCTGGCCTCAGGCCTGGTGGGGACCCTGCTCATCTGCAAGTACAGTGCCATCGACACCAGAGGACGCATGGTGAGAAAGAAAACGTCTAAAGGAAACTAATACTATGTTGCTTGCATTTATCACATATCACATTACGTATGAATATTTTATGTAATTATTTGTGGTTTTAATTGCTTGATTCTATATTTCGACACAAGGTGGGCCCGGATAAAGAGTTTAGCCTGATGTTTGCCGTGTTTGATGAAAACAGAAGCTGGTACATTAACCAAAACATACAGACGTACAGCCGGGACCCCTCCAAAATCAATCCCAGCGACCCCGAATTTTACAGTTCCAACATCATCTACAGTGAGTGAGCTACAGTTCCCTCTTCGAACAAACTGATTGGTATTGTCGCACTTCAGTTCAGTTAGAATATTGGTGGTTTCTTATGATACCACCACAGTACATCGGATCAGTGCACAGTGTACGTGTGTGTGTCCTCTCTCAGGTGTGAATGGCATCATGTTCAGAGGACGCCAATTCGTCATGTGTCAGAGCGACGTCATCTTCTGGAACGTGGTCAACGTGGGCACCCAGAGTGAATTCCTGTCTGTCTATTTCACGGGAAACCCCTTTGAGCACTACAATGTCTACCAGACAGTCCTCACCCTCTTCCCCATGACCGGAGAGACCATTCCCATGGAGACGGAGCTGAACGGTACAGTAAGGACCCTTGAATGGTTCCATTTCAAAACTCAACTAAGCTCAGATTTGTGTCCATTATCTGATCAAAACCCAAAGGCGACTGGCCCACTTGGCCAAAATGACAGATGATACATAAGTTTGCGACTGTCAACCGCTGGGGTCACTGATAAACATGAAAGAATTCTCATAAAACATTATCACAAAACATGGCTCCTTTGCCTTTTTGCCAATTTTTTCCTAACTCCTGCGGCATGACCACACTACCTAACTCTTAAAACTCCTTTTTGTTTTTGTCAGGCGAGTGGGAGATCAGTGCCTTCGACGGCAGCCTTAAGAGCCGTGGGATGAGCGTGCGGTACACGGTTAGACCCTGTGACAATGGAGACCTCCCGCTGGCCGAACACGAAGACATAGACGGCAGATTCTCGGATTATATTGACATGATATTACCCATGAGGCCGAGGGGCAGGAGACCGCAAAACCGCACAGCGGCTGTTCGTCCATGCAAGAATGACCATGCGGCCGAGAACGCGACTCAAGGGGCGGACACCACGGACCACAACAATACGAACGAAATCACTCCTGGGACCCGCGCTGGCGAGGGCGGGACAGAGTGTGAGGTGAGCAAGGTGACCGTGATGTCACCGTCATCACAAGATGATGCCAACCGTGTGGCCGTGGAAGACATTCCGCTGGACATCTTGGAGGAACTGGAGAGCGACGTGGCCTGGGAGGCCTCCTTGGTTCCCGGCAGCTCTGAACCCGAGGGGAAGCGAGCAGAGAGACAGCGGAGGCAGCCAAAGGAAGACTGGAGGGACAGAGGCGGGGAAGAGGAAAGAGGAGCTGGGACACAGGTGAGCGCTGCGAATGGGACTGACATGGGCGTACAGCCTGAAATGGTGGCGGAAAAGAACGAGACCTACGGAGAGCTTGAAGAGAGCAACGAAATCTTGGTGGACTCTCCTCTAGTGCTGAACAAGAAGGACACACCCTACGATTCACGGATCCAGGTCTTGGATCCGGATGTAGAAGCAGAAAACCATATTCACTCTCAGCCCCAAGCACAGACCACATTTTCTGAAGATCCAAACGACTACAACCACACTCTAAACAACAGCACAGAACCAAGCATCGCTCTCTCTCTCGAGTACGAAGACTACAACCATGAGGTGTGTACGCATCTGTTTTTTGTTTGTTTTATCTGTTTGTATGTCTGTTAGACAGGAGGCTTACACCATTGACCGTCTGCTCCGATGGCTCCTCCTTCACCGTCTGCTTATCCCGATCATAGGACAACGAGACCTTTCATCTCTATGGTGCAGACTACATGGACCTGCGCTCATCAGGCAGCCGATACCGCAATTACTACATCGCTGCGGAAGAAGTCACCTGGGACTACGGCATCACATTACCTCACCAGCTCATCAGAGACAGGTAGGACACAAGTGCGGTCTTGGCATTTCTGCAGGACCCTAAGTTGTTGCTTTCATTTTTTACAATGGACTTTCTGGTTTCATTTTTCATATTCATTCGTTTCGTAGTCATTTTCATTAGAAGTTTGAATTTTAGGTCTGAAATTCCGCTCAATATTGCCCAACGACATGTCGAAGGTGAATTGATTGGCTCCGGCTCTCTGTTCTCCAGAGAGATGCGTCGCGGGATGAGGAAATTCCTGCCAGAATATAAAAAGGTGGTATTCCGGGAGTACAAGGACGAAGGCTTCCTCCATCCTAGGGCCAAAGGAGAACTCCAGGAACACCTGGGAATCATGGGACCTTTCGTTAGGGCTGAGGTCAATGAACTCCTCACCGTGAGTGGTAAAATTTGACCCAAATTTAGACACTCTTCAGTTTATTGTTAAAAGGTGGTCTGATATAGTTAATGCTGTTTTTTCTCATTCTGTCTTGTTCAAGGTGATCTTTAAGAACAAAGCCTCCAGGCCCTACTCCTTTCATCTGCAGGGAGTGTATGACCGCAGCCAGGGGGCCGACATTGCCCAGCCATCCTCTGCCGTACCTGGGGTGCCGGGGGAGGCTGTTCCCCCTGGTGAGGTACGTGTCTACAACTGGAGAATAACCAGGAAACAAGGCCCAACCAGCACTGAGTTTGACTGCAAGGCTGGGGCCTACTTTTCCACCGTGAACAAGGTACAGTATGTGTGTATATGTTGTCTCTACCTGCCAAATTTAGTTGCCATGAATGGTTTACTAATGTATGTTTAGTTGTATGTGTACGCATCAACAAGTTTTTAATCCTGTATGAGGCAATAGGCTGATGACGGGGTGTTAAATTGTTTCTTTGCAGGAGAAGGACCTCCACTCGGGCCTTATTGGTCCCCTGGTTATCTGTAAATCAGGAACCCTCCATCGTCAACTCAACAGACAGACAGGCATCCAGGAGCACGCCCTGCTCTTCCACACCTTTGATGAAACCAAGAGCTGGTACCTGGAGGAGAACCTTCAACGGTACTGCGCCCCGCCCTGCCGGGCCGTCCCTGAAGACCCTTGGTTTCAGATCAGCAACAAGTTTGCAGGTGGAGACGAAAACCACAAAATCCATTTTATCAAATGGATGAATGGAAATGAATGAATCTATCATTTGCAGAGTCCGCAAAATCACAGTCAGAATCATCATCTTTTCTGTTCCACAGCAATTAATGGCTTTGTGGCTGAGACCCTTCCTGGTCTGCTGGTGGCCCAGCACCAGCCGGTCCGGTGGCACCTTCTGAACGTTGGGAACGACGGGGAGTACCATTCCGTGCACTTCCACGGGCTGTCCTTCAGCATTCAAACTGAACAGGAGCATCGCATGGGAGTGTACAACCTGTACCCTGGTAAACACACATTCACATACATACATAACACTGTATTCCTATTCGCCTTTGTTGTATCACTCCCTTCCTGTTTTTCTCTTTTTCTGTCATCATGGGTGGCATCAGGGTTTGAAATAGGGTTAGGTCAGGGTTAGGGTTAGGTATGAGTTGTTATTTTCATGTGAATCAAATGATCCTTGGAGCGCTGGCACACCTCTGCGCACAAGTCCTAATAGTTTAAAACACTTTATTTATGCGTTTGAGATATATATATATATATATATATATACACACACACACACACACATACACACACAAACACACACACACTGATCCACCACAACATTCAACCACCACTAATATGTGACCCGTGGAGACATGGACGCCACAAGACCTCTGAAGGTGTGCTGTGGTATCAGGCACCAAGACGTTAGCAGCAGATCCTTTAAGTCCTGGAAGTTGTGAGGTGGGGCCCCCATGGATCGGGTTTGTTGTTCCAGCCCATCCCACAGATGCTATATCCGATCGGACGCCCATCCACATGATGTAGAAGAAAACATGATTCAACAGACCAGGTCACCTTCTTCCATTGCCCCATGGTCCAGTTCTGATGCTCACGTGTCCATTGTAGGTCAGCATGGGCACTGTGACCGGTCTGCAGCTACGCAGTTCCATACACATCAAGCTGTGATGCATTGTGTGTTCTGACACCTTTCTATCATAGCAGCATTAACTTTTCACCAATTTGTTAGCTCTTCTGTGGGATCGGACTTTGCTCCACACGTGCATCAATGAGCCCATGTGTGCCCATGACCCTGTGGCCGGTTCACCGGTTGTCCTTCCTTGGAGCACTTTTGGAAGGTACTAACCACTGCATACCGGGAACAGCCCACAAGACCTGCTGTTTTGGAGATGCTCTGACCCAGTCGTCTCGCCATCACAATTTGGTCACTCAGATCCTTACGCTTGTCCATTTTTCCTGCTTCCAACACATCAACTTCAAGAACTGACTGTTCCTAATATATCCCACCCCTTGACAGGTTCCATTGGAATGAGATAAAACATTGTTATTCACTTCGCATGTCAGTGGTTTTAATGTTGTGGCTGATCGTTGTGTATATAAATAAAATAAATAAACAAATAAATAAATAATAATAAAATAGGGTTATGAGTTACTAAACAGTGTGCTAGCATGCAATATCACACAAATAACAGGACCGAACCTTCTCCTTCTCGTGTCCTATTGTATATCCGTTGCATGCTGAAGCGCTCAGGCTTTTCGTAATGAGAGCTTCTGGGCTCCTCACATCAGTGTCACACTCACCCACCAGCAATGACATGTACCACCTTGTCACCCACTCGCCCATTTCCCCACTCCTCATTCCTAGGTGTGTTTGGCACCATCGAGATGAGGCCCTCCACGGTGGGGACCTGGCTGGTGGAGTGCACCATAGGACAGTACCAGCTGGCTGGCATGAGGGCCAAGCTGCTTGTGTACAATCCACGTAGGTACCTTTGGCAGTGTCTTTTGTGTAATGTACCAAAAAATGTGCTACACAGTCGAGAAAGCAATGTCTTTGAAAAATTCAGAGTGGTATCGTGTGAATTAAATGACTCACTCTCAGCGATCCTGCACTTCATGTCATTCCTTCAGCCACTGTAGGTAGACTTATTTCTAGAGTTATTTCTTGGAGGTGGGGGTTTGTTTACATAAATTTTATTCTCCGTGAATTTGGCTTAATGCAGCTTTTATGGATATAACAGAATTGGATTGCACTGGAAACAGATGACCCACAGCACCAGTGGAGAGAACTTCATTGACTCAGGCTCTGGCCTTCATGTAAGCCCCGCGGGCTAAAATACCACAGAGACATCGCAGTAGTCATAAGTTTCACCAAAATAGTTCAAATTCAACTGTAAAAAGCACATTCGTCAGCGTGTGTGGTTTGAGGATGAATCACAGCCCTGAATCAGCCTCGAAATAGCTTGGAATCATCAGTCGACTAGAATAGCGCTGCCCTGTAAACCTTCGCAGTAGCATCACTTCCCAGTGCCGTGCCAGGAACGAAATTGTGTCCAGATGAATTTTTATAGACATTTATCATGGAATGGAATTCCCGTGTGCTGACTTACAGGATGCACGTTGCCTCTGGGGTTGAAGTCTGGAAGAATAGAAGATTTCCAAATCACTGCCTCAGATCACATAGGTAAGATATTGTCGAATGCAAACATGGATTACAAAGCTGTTTTGTGTGTGTGTGTGTGTGATTATATATGTATATTTTCTTGTGTGTGTGTGTGTGTGTGTGTGTGTGTGTGTGTGTGTGTGTGTGTGTGTGTGTGTGTGTGTGTGTGTGTGTGTGTGTGTGTGTGTGTGTGTGTGTGCGTGCGTGCATGCGTGTGTGTGTGCGTGCGCACGCGTGTGTGTGTGTGTGTGTGTGTGTGTGTGTGTGCGCGCGCGCGCGTGTGTGTGTGTGTGTGTGTGTAGGTAACTGGGAGCCCAGTCTGGCTCGGCTTGACCTGTCCGGTTCCATAAATGCTTGGATGGGCAGTAAGAATACTTCGTGGTTACAGGTAAACTGTGAAACATATGACAAAATATGAACAATAAAATCCAGTATATACTGCTTTTAACTTAATTTCAAGGGATATTGGCCACTAAATCCTCGATCCACTACAATAAAAAACAATTGTGCACTATGTTTTTCTAAGTGAAATTGATTGTGCACATTCCTGGCCCTTGCTTATGTGCAATAATGTGCCTCTCCTAATGTGCTTGGTGCGTTCCTGTGCAGGTGGACCTGGGGCGGCCCACCCTACTCCACGGCCTCCAGACGCAGGGAGTCAGGGCCACTCTGAGGGACTACTTCATCACCCACTTCACCCTGTCCTACAGCCTGGACGAGGCCGTCTGGCACGACTACCGAGGCAACGGCACCCGTCCCATCTACGTGCGTAGCGTTTCGTGTTCCCTGGGAATCGGTCCGGTTGGTTTGTTCGGCGACCGGTCTGCGGCAGGTTGTTTAGTGTCGGACTTTGTCGTCCCGCTGCAGCTCTTCAGAAGCAACATGGACAGCTCCAGAGTGAAGGAGAACCGCCTCTCTCCACCAATAGTGACCCGGTACATCAGGATCCACCCAGCCAGCTTCGCGAGGTACCCGGCGCTCCGGCTAGAGCTGCTGGGCTGCGACCTCAACAGTGAGTTGGATTCCTCCAGTAGTTTAATATGAGGATGTTCTCTTTTTAAATCATATTCTGGGATTTCTGTGTGTGTGTGTGTGTGTGTGTGTGTGTGTGTGTGTGTGTGTGTGTGTGTGTGTGTGTGTGTGTCTGTGTGCGCGTGTGTATGTGTGTGTGTGGGCGCCAGGCTGCTCTCTGCCTCTCGGGCTGGAGAGAAAGGTGATCCCAGACGACAGCTTCTCTTCTTCCTCTTTCCGGAGGTCGTGGCTTCACACCTGGAGCCCCAGCCTGGCACGCCTCAACCAGGAGGGCAGTTCCAACGCATGGAGGCCGCAGGTGGGATACACACACACACACACACACACACGCACACGCACACACACACACACACACACAAGCGTAATTGCACATACAAATATCACACCTAAACTGCCACATACACACAATCAGACATAGCTGGGTCATAAAGATGGATACTCCATCCCATACAATTTAATTATATTGTTTCAATTTCTGAAAGAATTTGAAAATTGCGATATAGAGACTTGGTTTGGAAGTGATGCAACCAATTTCCATTTAAACGAAATACCACCGTAGACACAAATGAATCAAAATAATAAATTTCTGTACTAGTCTGAATTTGTTCCGTGAAAAAGTTTTGCATATGAATTGATGCAGCAATTCTCATCATGCATAAAATGTCATTATATCAATATAGTAACGTATTGTGAGCCATGTCATCAATATCAGATGCAATCCTTATTCAATGAAATTGTGAGATCCTGCCCAGTGCCCAGCCCTCTTTATTTTTTTTAGCACATTTCATATGCAAGGGCAGTTCAAAGTACTCGACATAAGAAATAAATGGCATTTAAGAAAAAAAAATACATTACTGTATACTCAATTGTTAGCCTTGGCTCGATTTATAATGAGACGTTGAAGGATTCCAATCATTCCTCACTGATTGATTTTCAAAAAACATTTCCCCGGACGTCATTGCCGTGGTCTTGAATTACTCCGAGCAATTCTCAAAAAAATCCTCAAAATAATCCTCAACGAATCAGTAGAGTCCTCTGTTCCAAACAAACAGAAATAAGACGAGACAAAAACGCTCGTGACTTTTCCCTTCCAGCCTCGTTCTCACTCCCGACACACCCCACAGTCTCTCCCTCTCTCTCTCTCGCTCGCTCTCTCTCTCTCGCTCTCTCTCTCTCTTCCTCCACCCTCTCACCATCCTCCCCATCTCCAACTAAAAGTTTCCATGGCTCCGCTCATCTCTCCTCCGCTCCCACCATTCTCCGGCGCTCCGGCTTATCTCCTTCGCTCCTTCCTGCGGCCGCCGCCCCGCCACGAGGCCACCGGGGTCGCCGGCCAGGCAGCGGCACTTGTGATTTCTGGACAGAGTTTAGGGGTCTCAGGTCCAACTTTTACACTTATCTCTGAAACCAAAGGGGCGAGGAGGAAAGGGTTGAAACGGCCGCCGAGGCCTCAGAAATCTAAGGGAGCCGAATGGAAAAGCACGATTTTTTTTTTGTTTTGTTTTTTTGACCTTTGCTGCTTCCCAGGGCGGCCATCAGCTCTGGCATTCACATCGTTTTTTTACTGGTTGTTCAAAAACATATGACATATAAATGACATTGAAACAGCGCAAGTTTCGGCTGGAACTGAACTGGACACAGCGAAACTGACCTTTTCAGGCTAAAATTTTGATTCTAAAGTTGTCAAACGGAACCAAATTTATGTGTGGAAGTGGATGTTATGGAGATTTGACTTTATTTGTTTTCCTTATATCTTTGGCCGCTGGAAGCTTAAGAGTTTCTTAAATTGACAAAATGATAAACCCGATTAGAGGGTTAATGAGAGGGAGCCTTGACCTCCTCGACAGTCTGAAGAGAGATAAACACACTTTCCTCTGAGTCATCCGTTTTAGGGAGGGCATAAAAAATGCTTGATTGTTTTATTTCTTCTTTTTAATGTTATTCTGGTCTAAATATTTCTTTACCCCCCACCACACACACACACACACCCAGAACAACAACCCGCATGAGTGGCTGCAGGTGGACTTGCTGAAAGTGCAACGCATCACGGGCCTCCTCACCCAGGGCGCCACGTCACTGCTGACCAAGATGATGGTGACCGAGTTCTCCATAACCGTTAGCGACGACGGACAGTCCTGGAGCACCGTGCAGGAGCAGGGGTCACAGGGAGAAAAGGTGCATCCCACACACACACACACACACACACACACACAAACATAAATGGATACATTCATTCAGTAAAAGCTTCCTTTACGCCAAGTCCGTAATCATATCCGACAGTCGGATCCTCTCCCTCGTGGCCGTCGGATGAACTGCGGCTGGGTTTCACATCCCAAAATATGTCGGAAAAGTAGGAGAGCTGTTTTTTTCCAGCACAACAGCGAATAGTTTGATCGGCTGGACATTTACCATGTTCCATGAATGAGAGTTTAAAACTCCCTTCATATAGTGTTTACAAAGTGCTTAAAATATATACACAATTCACCTGTATAAAAATAGATTTATTGAAAGTTAGTACGGTGACATCCAAGGTTAACATCAATAATGTCATTTTTTGCATGAGTTGGAAAATTTGAACTCATCCCGAGTCTCAGTCGGACGTGGATATTCATCACCACAGTGCATCACAGCTTTTCACTGTGGAATCCGACTCTCTATGGAATTAATGGATTTTCAGTTTGTTCTGTTCGTTTGTCGTTTTAGGTGTAAAGCCGGCTTTAATGGCAATGGATACGACAGTCATATGTATTATTCTCCCTCACCTCCCCTCTTAATTTTTCTACCCTTTCTTCCATCCTCCCTTTTCCCCATCTCCTCTTTCTCAGATCTTCTCTGGAAACTACGATGCGGACGTGGAAGCCCTCACCCTGTTCCACCCTCCGATCTTCGGCCGCTTCCTGCGCATCCACCCGCGGGGTTGGATCAACGACATCGCCCTGCGCATGGAGGTGCTGGGCTGCGACACGCAGCAGCGCGCCTGAGACTGGTCCCCACGGTGCGGCTCCACCACGGAGCCCAACCTGAGGATTTATATCTAGATGGGAATATTTAACACAAACAGAGCCCGTAAACGTTGTTAATGCCGTGTCAACACTTTGAGAAATGCAGATTGAGTTATGTGAATTTTTTGGATGGGTTTTTATGCCTTAAGTGAGGCTTAAGTCAGCAGAAGTGTGAACTTTAACCAAAACATATTTTATAGTTTTATACATGATCTGAAAAAAATAGAACCTCTATTTTATAAATATATTTTTATATATGCTTTGTTTAGTTTTTTGTAACAGTGAAATTAAGCTACCCAAATGGAAAACTTATTTTTTATTTCCTTTTTTTTTGGGGGGGGGGGGGGTTCCCAGTTGGAACGAATGTATTTTGTATTTCCTGAGAAGGAGAAACGTGGCTCGTATTTAATGTAGGAGAAAGTCGAAAAGTCTGTGTATTCAAGCTTGTTTAAAATGTTAAAAAGTTATACGTATATATATATATATATTAAAGAAAAATGTAATATTCCATTCCAGTACCTACACAGCAACAGCATTTGATTGTGATCACGTGTAAATATTTATTTACATAATATATTGTTTGTACGCAGTTTGTTGATGGTTGTTATAGCTTGAATAAACCTATTTAAAGAGTTTCAATATGTCTCATTACTCCAATACTGAGAAAGCGATGGGCTGCATGCATGTTATTTAAATGATACATCAGAATAAGTTTATTCTGCCAGGTACATTTAGGAATTGGTTTTGGGTGACATAAAAAAAAACCCTTAAAAGGGACGGAGATCAGAGAACTTAATCTGTCCGCTACAGGAGAACAAACAGAATAATAAAGATATATATTCTACAGAATAAAGAGAAAGATACAGAGCTGCTTCAAAACAGTGGTCTGATCAGGCTGCCCTTACTTCTGTTGAAGAGGGTTTAATAGAGAAGAGAGGTTGTGTGCCATCGGTCAGGTGTCATTGACAAGATTATGTCGCCTCACTTACACTACTCACAAAAAGTTAAGGATATTCGGCTTTCGGGTGAAATTTCAGGATGAACCTAAAATGCACTACAACCTTTACAGGTGAACTTAATTTGACCTTCTCTAAACTTTTGAATGCACATGTCCAACTGTTCAATGTTTCAGTACTTTTTGCACAACTTGCTGTTCTCTAACAAGGAGCTGAACGGCAAAATTCACAACAGGTGTTTGATTCATGAATCGACCAATACATTTCCTGGTTCAATTAGAATTGGTATTTAAACAGTCCTCTTCATCATGCTGTTCACATTTTGACATCATGAGACCAAGACGACACCTAACAATTGATCAACAGTACCTCGCCATTGTGAGGCTTCAAACAGGATGTTCTCAGAGGGAAGTGGCCACTGAGCTTAGAGTGTCACAGAGTGTCATCAGCAGGTTGCAACCGAGATACAGTGACTGGAAGAGTCACAGAAAGGCATAGAAGTGGACGTCCTCTGATGAAAGTCGATTCAAGTTGAGCAGAAATAATGGCCGCCAACGATGTTGGAGACGTCAAGGAGAGTGCATCAGCCACTGTTGTCACCAGACGAGCCTTTGGTGGTGGTGGTGTTACAGTGTGGGCAGGTGTGTCTAGTCAATACAGAACTGCCCTACACTTTGTGAATGGTACAGTGACAAGCCCATACTACCTGAATAACATCATTAATCCAGTCATTGTGCGCCTGCATGAACAACACAGGCCTTATTTCATCTTCATGGACGACAGTGCTCCAGCTCATCGAGGTCGCAGGAAAGGCTGCTGGAGACTGAGGTACCTTAAATGGAGTGGCCTGCACTTTCTCCAGACCTGAATCCCATAGAAAATCTATGGGATCAACTGAGTCGCCGTGTAGAGGCTTGTAACTCTGTACCCCAGAACCTCAATGACCTGAGGGCCACCCTTCAATAAGAGTCGGGTGTCATGCCTCAGCAGATAATAAGTCGACTTGTGAACAGCATGAGATGTCGTTGTGAATCTGTAATTGATGCTCAAGGGCACATGACAAGTTGTTGAGACATTGACATTTTTTGTTGTGGTAAACCCACCGCTGTTGTTGGCTTTTGTTTCAAATTGTTTGAGATGAGGAAATCACTATTGCATGCTTCTACTTAAATGCCCTACTTTCATGATATAATATTACTGTCGTGTGAACTTTTTAGATTTTCCATAAATTTCACCAGAAAGCCAAATATCCCTAACTTTTTGTGAGTAGTGTATATCCCCGGGTGTTACCCTCAAACAGTGATTTAACAGTCAAACTCTGGTCCCAGATACAACCTTACTGTGCCATAAAACAAACCACAATGCTCTGTCAATCCCCCTGGGGTAATCCGTATCTTCAAACAATGTTGAGTGAAGATGGAATGTGATCTGGCCTTTACAATACAGTAGGCATTATTGGAAAGAACAGTGTCTCTTCATTAAGACTCATTAAAAACCCCAAGGCAATGTGTTTTAAAAGCTACGTAACATACAAAGAGGCTATTGTCCTACATAAAACATGTGAAACATCATTCAATAACTTATCCTGATACGGACCAGTAAGATTTGCGACCCCTTCCTTCACCACATAGGGCCTCAGTAGAATTAAAACCCTTCCCGATCTGAGTAACTCCGCCTACGGCTTGAGAATAACAAGCACAGCTGGGAACTGCTCTGTTTGTTTCACAGACCAGCACAAATCTTTTAAAAGATTAATATTGAAAAAAAAATTTTTTTTAAAAAGTGTGTTTTCTTTGACGATGTTTTTATTTCATTTTATTTTCTAACATTAACAAGAAACAAAAAATCCCTGCGTGCGGTGTTGGCAACGGAAGTCTGAACAAACTTTTCAATTAGCCTTGTAGATCTAATATGAGTGAAGATTCAGCAACTGGATTGCTTATTTCTCACCTCAAATTTGTTCGGAAACATATTCTGGTGGTCTGACATCACCAGACCTATTTGCAAATGCAAAACTTCTCAGTTAATTTTCGATTTCCAAGATCAGTTAACAACAGGCACAGACCGAAATGTTTCTAGACACAGTTGGATAGAGCTACAACCAATCAGAGCACTGGATAGACCTACAACCAATCAGAGCATTTGATAGACCTACAACCAAATCAGAGCATTTGATAGACCTACAACCAATCAGGGCATTGGATGGACCTACAACAAATAAGAGCACTGGATAGACCTACAACCATTGAGAGCAACGGAACGTGTGACTTGGCGCTGAGCAAGTGAGTTGGTTAATTCAACTTTTACCAAATGTGGTCGGAGTACGGCAAACACATCTTTCTTATCAACAAAAGCTTTTTAGAGAAAATAAACCGTCCAGTTTGTTCAACACTGTCATGATAACGGATTAAACAGACCGTTCCACGTCAGCGGCAGCCATCTTGGTAAGGTGCGTCAACGGCTCTTCTTTGCATCGTCATGGTATCAGGCCCGCCCCATGTTAGATAAACGGTGGTGATTTGCCCGACCCTGGCAAAGTCGAGGGAAAATCTGTTTGAATGGGAGGGCGGCCAGACGAATTCTGCAGAACAAATGAAACATGAGCTGCAGATTGGTTTGGTTCCGAGGCTAAGATTTTGGTGGACTGATAATGTGAAATCAGTGTAAGTTGACAGACTACATACAACGGAACCCAGAAGTCAAGCTCAAACCCCATTGGCTCACAGAACCTGTAACTCCGACTTAAACTCCATTGGCTCATAGAACTAGTGGCCTCAGGAGGGTGGTGGCACCTACTGAAATAGACCGTCATGGAACAGGATGGTTTAGAGGCATGTTAGAATGGTTAGAATGCATAATACATGATCTGAGTGATATTTTCAGCAAATAAAATTCTAAAACATGTTTTGGGGACATCAGAGACCTATATTAACTTGTTGAAAAGGATCATAATAGGTCCCCTTTAATAGAGTGAAAAAAGAATAAAAATAATAATATAATTAAATACAATAAAAAGTAGAATTAAAAATTTAAAAAACAATAACAATAGTCAAATATATACAAAAAATCTTGCGTCTTTTAGACAAGTTAAAAAAACATATATATATAAACAAGATCTTAGTTGTTTTAAATGCAGCTACAACTGGGTTGCCAGTTCAGTCAGCTGAGTTTCATTGAAGATGCCGTTCTGGCGTGCAGCATTGCAGCTGTTTGCGGTGCTTCACAGCTGATAAAGTTTTGATATCTATGGCGTTGTTATTTTTTCCCTCTTGTTTGATCTGTCTTTTCTCTGGATGGAAGAATGATGTAGTGTACCCTCACTCCCTATATCCAATCGGCCCAGACTGTTTTTCCCAAACTGTTATTCCGTGTTATCCAGGTTCTCACACCGGCACCAAACAATGTAGGGTTGAGTCAAACATTGGCCTGTTGCACGTTAAAATACCGGTATGCAGCCATGATGAACAGGGGAAAGTGAGGGCTTTTTAGCTTTGGTTTGGGATAACACAATCACAATGTTGACTTGACAGGAAGCGACCAGATCTACAAGGTGTGTGTGTCTGTGTGTGTGTGTGTGTGTGTGTGTGTGTCGTGTGTGTGTGTGTGTGTGTGTGTGTGTGTGTGTGTGTGTGTGTGTGTGTGTGTGTGTGTGTGTGTGTGTGTGTGTGTGTGAGCTCGAGCACGCCCACATCTGCGTGCACGCTTGTGTCTCGGATTGAAAACATGAGCGGCCTGCTACGAGGACTATCTTGTGCATGTACTCACCTTTATCAGCCATTATCAGCTGAGGAAGTTCCCAGATAGAGAGAGAGAGAGAGAGAGAGAGAGAGAGAGTGTGTATGTGTTTTGTTTCGTCATGTTTGGAAGACAGGATGGCATCTACTCGACAGGACAAACGTTGGCAGAGATGTGGCAGTGACACAACATGCTTGTCCGTCGCACTTTATCCCCCGCAAAAACAAAAAACACAATGTCCCTTACGTGGAGCTTGGTGTACCGAAAGGAAAAGAGCCGTTGAACACAAGAAGTTACTGAGCATGATATAAATGGATTCAAAGATTTATTTAGGAATATATATATTATTATATATTATATATTATATATTATTATATATATTATTATATTTATTATATATACTGACCTATAGCATGGCTAAAAGTTTGGGAAGTTGAAATTTACAAAAGGGTCATAATTTTACGTGGACTAATTATTTGTTGTCTTGAAGAGTTCCTCATCCATCAGTTAAATACGTGTAATCTATGTCCAACTTAGTTTGACAAATCATGAGAGTTATAGAACATTGAATAGCTACAGTATTCAACCAAGACAAAGTTTTGGCAACAGCTGCAGTTAGTCGGGTCTGGGACAATGAGTCAGACCAAGGAGCAGAGGAAGTGTAGTATCAGATAGATCACAATGACATTAAGGGGAAACACTGTGACACCACTATTGAAAAACTGGGGAATTATTGCTCCATAAGATCGCGGGTTCACTTTCACGACTACATTCATTTTAGCGTTTTACTCTTTTTTACAAAACTGTAAAACTGCATAGTTTCCCTTGCAGCTGCATGATTTCCCAACAACTTTATTTGGGGCCAGATTCCAATAGCAATAGTATTGTACCACAAAGTCATCCCAGGCATCTGAAATATCATGCGCATATTCAGGACTTTTTTTCCCAAAATGCCTTCGAGACAGCTTGATTTTCTGAGCACGTCTTCTCCTCTGCCATGAATACCCACAGCCTTCCATTGTGGCCTCCACTTTCATTTACCCAATCTGTGAAAATTGTTGAAACGCCTCTGTAATCCGTATGTAACAGGATTTTTAACAGAATTAATGTTTTGTGAAATTTGACAAAACAGCCAAAATGTGTGTCTGCTTCAACGAATCATTGCCCGCCTTATATAAAACTGGGAATTGTTGACTCACTATGAAGGAAAGTCAATGTGATCATGATTCGCTTAATCATTTATCTGAAACTGTACAGACAGACCCCAGAGAACACAGCACAGTACCACAGGAACACAGTCATTACCATAGTGAGTGGAAATCTGTGGAAGGGTTACCAATAAGAATTTATAACATTTCAATTCAGAGATCAAACATAGTCATGTCTAACTATCTCATCCCAACGAATAATGTCACCCAAGCCATGGAATAACAAAAATCTCTTAATTTCCCCTAAAAATATATTTTAAAAAATGTGCCTGTTAATAATTCATTCATTTTTGACACCCCCCCTGTCCCCGGGGTCTGGACGAGTCATGCATTGGTTTAAAATGTGAGGTAGTCCCACCATCTAGTGGACAAGCGATACTATAACACCAGTTATCGGCGTTAAAAAATACAGTTTGGTATATAGTACTGTTTAAAATGTACTTGACAATATATTTATCAAATCATCAACCAACAAATTATATCAAGACACGACAGCAGTGTATGCACATCAGAGGTGAGGGTCACATCAGACAAATGTCCCGTAGGAGGACTAAGTGCAGTTATCCTCCATGAGAATAGAGCTCGGCTGACTGATTGTATGTGTCACAACTTGCACATGATAGCGACATACTGAATATGTTTACATGTCTACACTATTTCTTCCAGGAATACTGAAGCACGACGGCCAGTGAGTTAGTGAGGTCAAGCAGTGGAACCGGGAGACAAGGGAATCCTTGATGCCGGAATGAACACATCCACGTTGCCACGGCAATAAAGGTAGGCTGTGCATCCATACTCTGAGAGTTACCTTTGCCGGGGTCCTGTAGTTCATAATATAGTATTATCTTCTGAAGTGTCATGACTTCTACCAGGTGGTGTGCACAGACGCTTTTAGCGGAAAACCTAGAAAGGGCTCCTCCAACATTTTGCTTCTCCTCCTATCCCCCCTGGATTCCCATCAGTAATGGCAGTATAGTGTTTTGCATAGACTCAGACCCATACTATGTAGGGGGGTCCATGTCTTCTACTAACAAGACACAAAGTAGCTGATGAAATACCTTGAAATCGATTTTACATTGAAATTGAATACAATGAAGTCAGAAACAGCAGTTATGAACTGTGACCTATACAGGGGCAGGTCCTTTGGGCCTATGTTAGCCAGGACACTGGGGGAAGAGGGGGCCAGGGCAGGGCCCATGGTGGACGGGGCACTGAGGAAAGAATAGACCAGGGTCTATGGTAGACAGGGCACTGGGGTAAGAGGGGGCCAGGGCCTATGGAAGACAGGGAACTGGGGGAAGAGGGGGCCAGGGCAGGGCCCATGGTGGATGGGGCACTGGGGAAAGAGTGGACTAGGGCCGACGGTAGACAGGGCAATAGGGGAAGAGGGGGCCATGGCAGGGCCCATGGTAGATGCAGAACAGGGGTAAGAGAGAACCAGGGTAGGGCCTATGGTGGACAGAATACTAGTGTATGAGAGGGTCAGACCAGGGTCTATGTTAGACAGGGCACTGGTGAAAGAGGGGGCCCGGGTAGAGCCCATGGTGAACGGGGCACTGGGGAAAAAGTAGACCAGGGCCTATGGTAGACGCAGAACCGAGGATACAGGGGACCAGGGTAGGGCCTATGGGGGACAGGGTCCTTTTGGATGAGAGGGTCAGGGTTAGGGCCTATAGTAGACAAGGAGCTAGGTTGTTGTGTTGTTGTGCTAGGCTAAATTTGTCCAATTTTGAGGCTGTATTTGGCTAGATGATAGATAAGGCAACACAAGTTGCCATTTGAAAGGGTACTTTTGCACCCAAGACAATTTTTCCCCACTCCCACCCCTCTAGTCCCATGTGCAAGTTCAAGCTCCTCTGAGGTTCATTTTGCACATGATCACCTGCCGTAGGAACATGAAACTGATTCTGAGAGAGGGAGGTGCAAATGCAGAGACAACTCAACAAAACAACAACTGTACAACATGGACAGTTGCCATATAATGACTTTATTGTTGGTTTAATAGAAAAACAATTGTGTCCATTGGTTATGGGATGATTGTGTGCCAAGGAGCTTAGATTTAAACCAAAAACACACAGAAAAATATGTTTAAGTCATTAGCAGCAAAACCTAACTGTAAATATTGATGTCACTAGTTTTGTAAGAATTGTTTAATCAAAACACAATAACAATATTTAGATTTAGATGTATGAAAAAAACAAAACAGTGTGTGTGTGTGTGTGTGTGTGCGTGTGTGGGTGGGGGGGTGACAGCGGAGTTAAAATTGTGACATTACTGTTGGTTAAAGAAAGGTTGACCGTGACAAGGTTTTCTTTACGACCCCATACATACATCTATCTCAAAAGCTGAGGAAATGAGAAAAATCATAGACACAAGCACAGTTCGACGGCAATTCTAGTGAAGTTGGTATATTTTAAAATATGATTACAGCCAATACACATGTTCCCCCACAAACAGGTTACAGACGGACGACTTACAATTTAAACCCAACGTGGGGGGGGACTTGGACTAAGGTGGCGTGTGTTTTCTCCTCCACCAAAGACGATGTTAAAGGGTTGGATTTCTTGCCAGACCCACTGGCGCGTGGACGTTCGCGCGGAACATGTGAAACTGTTTAAATATTTTCCCAATGCGTATGCAAATTGGAGCAAAGCTCTCCCTCACACTGCTCGCTCCACGCGGCGGAATCCTGTTTGACGCCGAAGTTTAAAGGACGGCTTCTGTTTTTGGGATTTTTGAGCACCTTTGACCCTGGAATCAGAAGTTGCAAAAGCGCATAGTGGAGTTTTTTATACCCATCACGGCGGCAAACGCCAGTAAAACGTTGCCCCAGCTGATGTCGGACGCATTAAGGCCAGAGATATGACACACTTATTGTGTAATCAGTAACATAAATAGCTGTGGGCAGATGTCTGATTATGGTTTCAGACTCAGACCGCGCGTGCCGCGCTTCATCTGCCGTCCATGGATGGTAGTCTTTCAAGCAGAACAAATCATCTCCATGTCACAGCGAAGACAGTGCTGTTATCTTCATCTATCTGTTATCTCACATTATTATTTCAATCGAGATATCCGGACACCTTCAAAAGGTTATTAGGGAAAAGGAAAGCAAAGACCTAACGCAGGCTACGCAGCGAGTTTCGATACAGACCCTCCAACTCCGAAACCGGGGGCCGTACAGCCTCAGGTGCTGAGTCAGGGGACACGCGCAAACTCCAAACGCGTGTCATCACTTTATATCACATCATACAAGCCATTTCTTTCCCGCTCATTGGCACACAATCGTCCTCTTGACTTCGTTGGCTTCAGGCTGCAGGGATGTCAATTTGTCACAAGTGGGCCCCACAAGACTGCATGGAGTCAGCGTTCCGCACTTTCAGTTGGACTCCTACAGTTAACCCTTTCCTTCCCCGCTCCATCGTCCCTTTGCTCATTTATTCAGAAACTTGCACACGGCCACATTCTTTCCTCAAATATTCCTTTTTTCCTTCCTATTTGAGACATTCATGTGTGTGTGTGGAAAGCAGTTTCAGCATTTAATCCATAGGACGAACTATAGACACTTTTTAAAAGTGACTAGTACTTTTATTTTAGTTACTAGTTGCTATTCAAACAGTTAATAGTAGCTGTTTTAGTTTAACTAGTCAAAATGTATTCGGTACTAGTACTTATTTATTAGATACCAGTAACTATTCCCATTGTTACCAGTAACTATCGCAATGTTTTTGGTAACAATCTGGACATTTTTGCCATTGAATCCTACGGGGCTCTGTGTTTGAGATATTAAATATAGTATCCATTCAGATTGTTACTAGTATCTATTTCAGTTTTACTTGTCACTATTAATTGAACACTAATATGTATTCATTAGTGACAAGTGCCTTTTCCTGTAGTTATTAGTAAAAAATAACTTGAAGCCAGGCCAAGATGAAATAAACAACTAACAACGGGAAAAAGAAAAGGTTAAAAAAGGAATAAAATATTCAAAGAAAAAAAATCAAACACAAAAGGATCATCAAAGCAACACGGCCGCGGCACGGGCCGCAGCCTCGCAGATTCTCCCCATTCCCCGATCGGCCGTGCGAGTTTGACGAGTTCTGCGCCAGGGGAATGCAAAGACGGTTCTGAAGGTTCTTTCCGTCTCAATGAGGCCGGGCTTTTGGCAGCTTTGTGGCTCCGGGGGGAAAGAAAAAAGTAAAAACCAAAACAAATAAAACAAAATAAAACAGATTCTGACTGCAACAGGAAACCATTGGAATTAAAATGAAAACTGTAACTGAGGTATAGGTGTACTTTTCTTCTTATTTTTTTTTTCCCCCAAAGCCTTTTGTCCCGCGGTGCGACACCCCCAGGAACTGCCTTCTTCACACTTTGGATTGCCAGCCCCTAAGGCCCCGGAGGCCCGCGGGGCAGCGTGACACAGACCAACCGGTAATCCACTTCAACGCGAAAGAGGCCAGACAGACACTCAGGAAACACTATGTGAACTAATTAAATGAGGCAGTGTGTTTTTACTGGATTACTGGATTCACTTGACACCAGGCGTGGGGCAAACGACAAAAAAAAAATGCAAATTCGACACGCATGCACACACATGCATGCACGCACAGGAAACGTTTCAAAATAAATGCCATATTGTTTTGAGTTGTGTATAAATGGAACCCCTGCTACCCAGTTACAAACAACCTGTTAGGTTTGCATAATTGTAACTGCTTTCAGTGGACTGCAATCAAAGAAATGGTTTCATATCAAACCCAAAAAACAAGCATTTGTCAGAAAACTAGGTAGGCAGTAATTCACAAAGAGTCACGTTTTGCGGCTCCCGGTGAAAATGTTGGACACGTTCACAAAATATTAAAAAAAAAAAAATGCTAAATGCATGCTTTGGAAAAAGAAAGGAAGGGGAAAAAAAAAAAAAAAAAAAAGCTTAGCATTAAGGCTGTGTATAAGAAGACCTTGTATTATCTCTGGTGTTTGGTTTGACACTTGCGTGGCACCGGATCTGTTGACTTCAATTGCATATTGCATACGGTGCAAAAATGTATTTATTTACGTATATACTGTATACACACACATACATACATCTATATATATATGTGTGTGTGCATAAATGTGTATATATGTTTATATAAGAAATCCAAGATAAGAAATCTGAAAACACTGGTGTGTTCCTTGGCGGTGAAAAGAGCGAGCAGGTGAGCACGAACGACAATGAGCACGAACGACACTTTCTGGCACCGGTCTCACCGGCGTTTGTGACGGAAACATTTCCCACCGAATTGGATTTGTTGCAATCCAATCCTCAGGATCGTTACGTCGGCCTGCATTAAGCCCAGTAACTCCGTCGCAGAGTTTCGCGCAGAGTTCAAACATGCTGAACTCATCTGACCAATAGCGGGGGCGCGGTCCACCGGAGAGTCCACAACGAGGCGAGCTGACATTTAAGCTGTATCAAATCATCTTTATTTTATACAATTCTGCACTGCCAGACGGTAAATCGCCGCACAAAATAAAGCCGCCGCGGTAAGCATTGAGTCGTGAGGCCAAAGTGAAAGTCAGGCAGAAGTAAGGTGCCGCTCGCACACCGACTGCGTGCTGCGGCTCCAGCGCGGGTACCGCCTGCTTGGCCCCATACCCGGTGTGAAACGGAGAACCCGTGGCTCTCACGGGGACATTTACTGACAGGAGTCATGACGATGAGGTTTTTCTACAGCATAGTACGTTGTGCGGCTGAGTTGAGGTTTGATTGTGTCTGATCTCCCCTAAAGAGGCTTTTTCCTAGTCACCCCCGTCGCATTGAGACCAGACGTGTCCCCTTGTTTCTGTCACAGTATGCGTCAAAATAACCACGAGGAGGTGTACACACCGACATAAACGACACCGAAATTAAACTCTACAAAACACATCGTGTGATCACATTTTTAACCAATTAGATGCGGCATATGTGCTGCTGTGTTAACAGGATGGAAATTACGGGAATTCGGTGAATCTCGTCAAAAAACAAACATTTCAGTCGTCGAGGGGACTGAAAACGTTTAAAATGCGAGATCAGTGTTCCACAGTAACAGGCAGCGACTTTGAAATTTAAAATCTCTCCTTCTCTTGGCATGTGTCCCGTGTGCACGACTCAGGCGTCCGAGTGAATAACAAGATCCTAAAAACACAAATAATCATCGCGATTCAAAACACAGGTTGAGATTGCGCAACGCATATCCTGGTAAAAGGGGGTTTGACCACATCCTTCTTCTTCTCCTTCTTCTTCTTCTTCTTCTTCTTCCTCCTCCTCATCCTCCTCTTCTTTTCCATTTTCTCAGTAGCTTCTGGCCCCGGTCAATGTTTCCTCTTCTCTCCTACTCAGAAAAACACGGTGGGAAAGTCCTCCAGGAGGGGCTGGTTGAGGGGGAGAAGGAGGTATGCAGAGTTTGGAGAGACCGTCCCCCCATAGAGGGGCTCTAGTCTGTGGAGCAGCAAGGTCAGGGTGGGCCAAAGGTGCTGGTGGGTGGAATCCCTGGAAGACATCGGGGAAAAAGGGAAAAACCGGTCAAGGCAGACACCTGTGCAGATCACATGGAGTACTGGGTATTACCGTGTGAAGTAACCAACTCCACCTTCACAACATCGTGAAGAAGACCAATTTTCCGGTCGGTGCCATACAAGCATCAAACGTTGACGCTTAGCCCTATACCTTGACCTTTTTCTCAGGCTTTATCATCGATGAACCAGAAAGTCTGGAAAAAGGGTCTTCCTTGTCAAAAAGGGAGGGAGCTGATTAAAAAAAAAAAAAAAACATTGGTCTGTCAAATCAATCCAACTGTAAGTGCAACTTTCCAGTACGTCCCATGTTTTTCAAACAAAGACACCCCGTTTCCTGTTTTCACACCATGATTCCCTCGTCAATGTAAACAATGGCAACACCGGCGTTTCAGAGGAAAGGGAAGTAACAAACTAGTTCCTTGAAAGCCCTGAAAAATCAGGGACCTTGATCGAGCCCGACCTCCGCACGGATTACCTTTGTGTAGTGCTACTTAGATGTGCGTCTCCACGTCCGTGTAGCCGGGCAACATGTCTCCGTTGGAGCAACACGTGGGATCCCCTGCTGGCTGGGTGGAGGGCAGCATGTGGGAGGTGGTGCCCGAGTCGTCCGAGGGCCCCCTCGCCCGGCCTTCCTGGTGCCGGCGATGGATCAGGGGCACAAAGAACAGCACCACGCCCCCGACCATAGGAGGCACCCCGGCCAGAGAGAAGGCCAGCGTGAAGTTCCCAAAGTAATCGTGCAGGAGACCTAGAAGGAAGGAGGTATTCAGGGAAGTGAAGAGAGAGAACAAACCTGAACTTTTTGAGGAGCAGTTAAAAGATTTGCCTCATACGCGGGGGGCGAACCACCTACCCGCGATGGGCGGCCCCGCCGTCATGGGAATGGCCATGAGGCCCAGCAGGTAGCCGATGGCCTGGGAGGCCTGCATGGGCCCCACCAGCTCGAAAGCGATGGGAGCCATGATGGTGAGGAAGCAGCCGTCACACAGGCCGAGGATCACGCACACCACGGCCAGGCCCTCAAACACCAAGCACTGTGGGATCATGATGCACATCAGGCCCAGAACCATGAAGGACGCCACCTGAAATTTTAGGAAAGAGTGGGCTGGGCTGAAAAACCTGTTTAGATACTCAAGCCGTAATTAGCGAAAAACAATGACACTGTCGAATGCCGGTGTGGTATGAGCACAGAGCGGTAGCCCCGAACTCCGAACTCCTGTGGTGATCCCTTATTGTTCCGCGTGGGTCGTACTTGCTAAAATTGCTTCAAATTATCGTGGTTTGGGGAAGTATGGTTCAAGCGTAGAATTATTGTTATGGTTATATTTTCAATAAGAGCAGATCGCGACCAAATGAAAACTCGAGACTAAAAAGTGAGAACTCAGGATAAATTAGAACATTTTCATGTGATTTGAAAAATGAAAATTTAAAATATGAATCAGCAGAAGAAACTCTCCCAAATAGTGTTTAGATAAATAGGAAGTGAGAGAGAAGTGTGAAGAGAGTTGCTTCGCAGTGGCTGATATGAGTGGTGCACCATTCCAGAACCCGAAAACAAAAAGCCGGCGGTCAACAAACAAACTAAAAAACACCAACACCGAGCAGATCCGTGCCCAAACAGACAGGTCAGATTCAACTGATCCGTTCATTTCGTCTTGGACCCTCTTGGCCCTCCCGCAGAGTGGCCCCCCTGCTCCACGGGTCCCATCCTCACCTGCATGTAGATCTTCCCGAGCCCCGGGATGAGGTCCCCGATCTTGCCGAAGGCGAGGCGCCCCACGCCGGATGACGCCCCGATGCACACCAGCAGCGTCCACTCCTTCCGGGTCCCCTTGAACTGCTCCTTGACGAAGCTCATCTAGGACGGAGACAGAAACCCACAAAAAAAATAAAAATAAAAAAAGATTTTAATTGAACATTCAAGTCGGAGGGGTGGGGTTTACCAGAACCTGGGAGAAGTTCACATACTGGCCCGCATATTAAATATCCTAGACAACATATTTTAGGAAGGAAGGAAAACAAGCGAACAGCCCGACTCTTGGACTGGGGATTCCCAAACACGGGTCCGCAGCCCCCCAGGCATCCTAAACAGAGTTGTTATTTTTCTTTAGGAATGTATTAGAAAATATAACAGCCATACATTATCAATTTTTTATCTCATTGGGATACACTTAAAATTTTGTAAATAAAATATTTTCGGTCATATATGTTTTTTTTTGTTGTTTTTTTTTACAATATACTAAAAGCGTCAAAGGTATAATATGTAACTTTTCCGCATTCAAATTTCTGAAAACGACTAGATCTATGTTATGTATTTTGTTGACATTATCTAAATGTTTCCAACAATTTTCTAACCCAGAGAAATATGTTATTTTATTAAAGGTAACAGTCAGTTTCATTAGGATGCCTGTCAATGGTGTAATGTCCCCTTTACCTCCTCTACTTGCTATAAGCTCCAGGACAACACTGGGAGCATTGGATGATACGTCAGAGAGCGAGCAAGGGACTCCACGAAGTAGCCAATGTTAGCCAGCCACTGTATTCTACTATTGTTTGTATTGCTCTATTACTCTACTAACTACTGTTTAATGGAGCACCATTATTCGTTGCCGTTTGCCGCGCGTTCTGACAATGGAGTGAGACACGTCAGATCGATTTTCATCGGCAGTCGTGCAACGAAGACGACAACTGCCATGATCCCCCGCTGCTTCACAAGATCGTCAAACTCTGTCTTTTGTTAATGTTTTTAACTGAGAGACCCCTTGCGGCAGAAATGACATATTGTGTGTACAATAATATATTATACGTATATTCTACGACGGTGGTTCTCAAACTCTTTACAGTCCGGTACCGCGTCACACATTCAACCCCCAGCAACGTCCCCCTTCTACAGGGCCGGCTCTAGCCATTTTGCCGCCCTAAGCAAACTGTCGACGGGTAGGGTCACGGAGCAAGTGGACTGGACTGAACTGGACTGTTTAAAAATGTTATTCACAATTTAATTTTGCCGTACCCCCGGCGTCGCTGTGCGCACCCCATTTTGGGAATAGCTGTTCTACAATATGCTGCAAATACACAATTGATTGTATTGTTTTTTATAAGTAATACATAAACTGATTTCAAACATTTCAAACACCCGCCTGTGTTCCATCACTTCATATCAAGTGTAATAACCTGTTAAAAACTTTGTGAGAGCAGTGTTTCATCAACGCCAATAATGAAAAACCTAGAAAATATGACTATTTCTCAAATGCAATATAAATAGTGTAAATACAGCAAAGACACTTCAGCGTTTCAGTGGGAGAGCAACCACAACATAAGCCTTTCCATTCAGCCTGCCAAAAGTCATTGTACACAAGTGCTGCGTTCGAGAGGAAAGTTGTGCATAATGAGTTTGAACTGTAAGAAAGGCTCAGCTCAGCTCAGCTCGTAGGCCCATATTGCACCGCGGATTAAGACGGGCGATGTTGTTTTATTCGACGAGTACAAACAAATTTTTTGGGCGGCAAAGGTGGTGAACAGGGGTGGCACTGCTGCTGTCTGATGCTCGAGGATGTCACATCAATGGTAAACAACCGCCGTCGGCCATTCCACGCTCCCTTCCCGAGAAGCTGGAGAGCTCGGGCAAGTAGGAATGTGGGAAAGTTGGCCGGGATCCCCTGTCCATTAAGCGCATAAACAAACGTCATAAAAAATAACAATACTCGCCCCGGCCCCACGGGAGAGGAAGAACCAACGCATATAGGTCGCGCACGCCTACTCCTCTCCGCCTCCGACACGAAGACCGGCCCTAAGAAGTCTTTTTTTTTTTTTTTTTTTTTTTTAAAAGGCGAAACACGCTGCTCCTTGTGAACTGTTTGCTGTGCTTTGAAGGACGCTACATGCCAGGAGGGTTGGACATCAATGGCCATAGCATAGGCATGTTTAGGGATACAGAGAGGCCATACAGGAGAGGCTTCCTGAGGGAGCCCGAGCCAACACAAAGACCGGGGCTTTGTTTCCATCTGGGCCCGGGCCTGAAACAACAGGCCTGACGGAGGGAGGCCGGAGCAGGAACATCCGACACCTGGATATCTCTCTCTCTCTCTCTCTCTCTCTCTCTCTCTCTCTCTCTCTCTCTCTCTCTCTCTCTCTCTCTCTCTCTCTCTCTCTCTCTCTCTCTCTCTCTCTCTCTCTCTCTCTCTCTCTCTCTCTCTCTCTCTCTCTCTCTCTCTCTCTCTCTCTCTCTCTCTCCTCCCTCTCCCTCTCCCTCTCCCTCTCTCTCTCTCTCTCTCAGCGCAGTAAAGCTTCCTGTTGTTCACTTGATACGACACACCGCCAAAGCCCTCTGAAAAACATTGATTTTCTTTGTGATATGAAAAGCCTTTCGTTGTGCCCACTTAAAAAAAAAAAAAAAAAAAAAAAAAAGAACGTCCATAGACCGCCCACAATGCCACTTCACTCTCTCTCTCTTGTTCAATGTCTGGCTGGCAAACTTTAAGCGGCACCAAATTTATATCAGCCATGGTGTCATATAACTTCTAATTATGAATACAATAAATGTGTTTATATTGTTTTCTCAATATCAATTTTCCCCAGATGTGTTCCTTAAACGATGCAACATAGTTTACAGGACTACATTGCATCGTTTTTCATGTCATAAAGGAAAACGAGTATCGAGCAAAAGTTACTGAGATACCATGACATTGGCTTTCGCTGTGAAATGTAGGTTACAACTTTGGGTTCTTACCAGATGAATATATGGCACAAAGTACCCGAGCACGGCCGTGGCCACCCCGAATGCCCAGACCCTGTAAGTGACGATGTGGAACACACGGAGGTTGAAGTACCTCCTGACCATAGCCAGGTTCCCGTGGCACCTCCCCGCTCCGCCCGCCACCTTGGACTGAGAACCAGCCGGGCCTGAGACAGGCTTTTCGCCAACAGGGGGCTCCGCCCCTCCCTTGGCAGGCAGCAGGGGTTTGAAGGTCAGCGCCAGCAGCGCCTGGACCAGCATGAAGATGCTGAGAATCTGAAAGGCTCTGCTCAGCCCCAAGGGCTTGGCCACCTCCTGGAGGAGCACCGGCAGGGCCATGGAGAAGAGGCTGGCGCCCGCCGTCACCACGCCGTTGGCCAGGCTCAGGCGCTTACGGAAGTAGTGGCCCAGGATGACCAGTGAGGGCTGGAAGGCGAAGGAAGAGCCGCAGCCGAACAAGATGCCGTAGGTGAAGTAACGGAGGCCCAGTGAGCTGGACGAGATGTGGAGCAGAAGAACGGTAGGCAGAAGGAGGGGAAGGAAGGGGGCAGGGGGAGAGAAAGGGGGAAATCAGGAGGGAGGTGAAATGAAAGGAGAAAAATACATCTCAAACCCTGTGAAGAGTGGATTTCTGCATACACGACTTGATATAGATCTACGAGAATACGAAAACTATTTGCATGGTTCTACAGTTATATGCTACTTGGTTGCCAGTCTTATAGAACCAGGATTAAGTTATGGTTAAAAAAAATGAAAGTTTATGAAAATGACTCTTGCTTACGTTGCAAACGAGGTGGCGAGCAGTCCGATGAACGCCACGGTGGCACCGCCGACCGCCGTCTTCCTGCAGCCAAAGTGGTCTGTGAACATACTGACCACCGGTGAACATAAGAAGATCATCCCCATGGCCAGGGCCCCCACCCAGGCTGGAGGAGAGGAAAGACAAACAACAAATTCAGACTGTGTATTATACATACGACATCAAGGCAAGACAGAGCTTAAGATACAAACACATACTGCACATAGGGAAAAAATACCCTATCATGACATCACTTGTGTGTGATCTCCCTCGAGCCGTCACAATTACCAAATTGCCTGCAATTATTTGAGATAAATGCAATAATTTCTTAAAAATTCCGAAAATTACATTGTTAATTGCAATTATTCGCATGACCATTAATCACCATGTCGAATTTTGTGATTGTGCCAGCCCTCGCCTTCCCCCTGTTTTCATGCGTGAGATAGTTTACAGAGCATGGTCACAAACCCTCATTTTGGTGAGCTGTGAAAGAGTCTCTTGTGTTTTTAGGCGGTTTTATTCCATGCTGCCCTCGATGAAAGAGCTGACCCTCCAAATGCTGTTCCCTTGGTTTAAACCTCTTTATCCCCTTAAAAGGCAGCCAGAGGATTTTCTTCCAAAGCAGCTGCAGGACTTACTTACTGGCGACATAGTGACGGTTACAGTTAGGCTAAGTAGAATAAGTAGAATAATGTATAAATGCTTAATGGTGAAAATAAATGCCTCTTTATGCAGAGCCTGCGGGGTGCCAGTTCCCTGAACTGTGGCACGTTCATGTTACAGACATTTTAATGTTGTTTTTGTAATATTTGAAAATATTGCAAGCATAATGAAATATTAAACCAACTTTATTTTGCTTAAATAAATCTTCAAAAATCCCCAGCATGTTGCACACTTACGAAGACTTAATAAATATAATAAAGAACAATTAAAATTACAGGATTTGATTATTAGTTTTAACCAGACACCAATTACAGTTTCAAAACCTAAAAAAATGGGACAGGGCACATACTTTAGCTCATGACAATACTGTTGCCTTTGTGAATGTCAAACCAAAAAGTGACACTATACTGTCTGTAGTAACGAGCAGAGCAATTCATAATATCTTTTTTTGATCAAATTTCATGGTCATTTGATTTTCTTCTCGAATGGAACAAAGGAATAAACCTTCCACTTGTATCGCATAAGCCAGGTTTTTATATAATGACGCATGAAAACAGTATGTATGTACGGACAATTTTCTAATTTTAATGACAGTGTATTCACATTCCTCTGCGTCAGTGGAGTACATCTGGCAGGCTATTATCAGGCTCATTTGCGAACGTATATGACGTTTTTTGATTATACTGTCAAGTACATTGGTTACGCCAATATATAGGTTATGACAGAATATTTGATTTCTGAACCTGGAATGTACTCCTCTAACGATGGAACGGGATGAGAAGACATGAGATTACCGGCATAAAGGTCCCAGAATTCTATTCTATTTTTTTTTTGATTGACGATTGACTTTTTTGTTTTTGTTTATGGTCACTTGGGGTGGTGGGGATATTTTGTTTTTCTTCTGAGGGACCTTGCGCATGCCCGATGAGTGCATTCGTGCCGGGAAAGGCGGGTTCCCGCCACCCACAATGGAGACAGCTTATAGAGGAGCACATTCTTCATGCAAATACATTGAATGGCCATTTTTTAGCCAGCAAAATAAATATGGGCCAAATATCAAAAATTTACATTTTTAACAAAATAATCTTAGGGATTACCACATTTCAAAAGGCCCACAGCGGATAATTCTGTTCTGACACGTAAAATGTTTAAGACAGTGAAGGTGCGTTTTTTTCTAAGAAATGGAAAATCTGATTAACTCTACTGGGACAGCCTGTACCCTAGGGTGCAAACAAACAATAGTCTAGGTCTGGTCTCCAGGGGACCAAAGGTAGCTTTAATGTCTGCCATGGTGTCTGAACCAAGGGGATTGAGTCCGAAGCCAGATATTTTGTTATTGGCAGATATGTGGACGGGCAAATGTAAACACACACACACACACACACACACACACACACACACACACACACACACACACACACACACACACACACACACACACACACACACACACACACACACACACACACACACACGTAGAGCTGTCCTCAGGCAACTTGACTCTGAGCCTTCTGAGGGCAAATGTACCTACTCACTCGTTACACCTTACTCCCCACCCACTCCTGACCCAAAACAACCTACATTTGGTTAATACAGCTGATCACACATGATGTACTGCACCGCCCACCGGAGCAACGGCACACAGCAGAGTTTGCCTCGGGTTAAAGGAGAGGGCTTCAGGGCGGGACTGCACTCCGGCCTTTCCCTGGATTGTTTATCCAAAAACGAGAAGAAAAGGAGGAATGCTCCCATTAAAAGTGTACTTTGTGCACCATGCTGATGTCCCCTGCCATTTTGTTGGCGCTGCTCAGGCACAAAGGCCTGTGTCTCAGCATGTGGATTTGGAGGCCTGATCCCCCTAAAAAACAAGATGACATTTATTCCAGTGGCCTGAAAAAAAGGGCCCGTAAACAACTCTGAACTCATTGTACGCCACTGAATACATTCCCTTCTAAGTGGTGCCTCCTTATGGCAGCGATATCAGGTTTGTGTCGAGGAACCAGTTTCGTAAAGCCAACAAAAGATTTAAACCCACTTGGCAGATCCATTCTTTGCAGTAAATTTACATAACATTAGGCATCAGACATCTCAAACTACAGGCCCTGCAAATTTCATAAAATGGATACTGTTAAATCTAGGCCCGCAAATTCATAAAAAAAAGGTTAATTAATCCACACAATTTTAGTTAATGTGAATAGAAAAAGTAGAATACCAAAAATATGTTTTTTTCTATTTGTCCGTCTATTTTTAATTGTGTTATTAAGGAAATTAATGTGTGTGCTGTACAAAAAGATGGAACAGTTTCTTCTTTTTCTTTCAGCTGCTCCCATTAGGGGTCGCCACAGCGGATCATCTGCCTCCAATACCTTCTGTTCTGCGCTTCTTCCTCCCTAACACCAACCGTCTGCATGTCCTCCCTCACCACATCCATGAACCTTCTCTTTGGCCTTCCTCTTTTCCTCTTGCCTGGCAGCTCCATCCTCAGCATCCTTCTCCCAATGTAACTCATCTCTCCTACACGTGTCCAAAACATCTCAATCTGGCCTCTCTCACTTTTCCACCAAACTGTCCAACTTGAGCTGTCCCTCTAATGTACTCATTCTTAATCCTGTCCGTCCTTGTCACTCCAGATGAAAATCTCAACATCCTCAACTGTGCCACCTCCAGTTCAGCCACCTGCCTTTTTGTCAGTGCCACCGCCTCTAAACCGTACAACATAGCTGGTCTCACTACCGTCCTGTAGACCTTCCCTTTCACTCTTGCTGGAACCCTTCTGTCACAGATCATTCCGGACACTCTTCTCCACCCACTCCACCCTGCCTGTACTCTTTTCTTCACCTCTCTCCCGCACTCTCCGCTACTTTGGATGGTCGACCCGAAGTACTTTAACTCATCCGCCTTCTTCACCTCCACTCCTTGCATTCTCAGCTTTTCGCTGCTCTCCCTCCCATTCAGGCACATGTATTCTGTCTTACTCCTGCTGACTTTCATTCCTCTCCTCTCTCATGCATGCCTCCACTTCTCCAGGCTCTCCTCAACCTACTCCCTACTCTCACTACGGATCACAATGTCATCTGCGAACATCATAGTCCCCGGAGACTCCTGCCTGATTTCATCTGTTAACCTGTCCATCAACATTGCAAACAAGAAAGGGCCCAGAGCTGATCCTTGATACAATCCCAGCTCCACTTTGAATGCCTTCGTCACGCCTACTGCTCACCTTGCTACTGTCTGACTGCCCTCATACATATTCTGTACCACTGTTACGTACTTCTCTGCCACCCCCGACTTCCTCATGCAATACCACACTTCCTCTCTCGGCACCCTATCATACGCTTTCTCTAAATCCACAAGGACACAGGACAACTCCCTCTGCCTTCCCTGTACTTTTCCATCAGCATTCTTAAAGCAAACATTGCATCTGTAGTACTCTTTCCTGGCAGGAAACCATACTGCTGCTCGCTGATCCCCACCTTTCCTCTTAACCTAGCCTCCACTACCCTTTCCCATAGCTTCATGCTGTGGCTGATCAAATGAATACCAGTACACTTCTTCTCCACTCCTCTGGCATCCTCTCCCACAAAAAGACAGGACAGTTTACCTTTCCCTTAATGTTCAACACGGCCCCCCGAGCAGAAGACAACCTCTGCCGGTGGCCCCGGGTAGTTCTAGTTTGAGAACCCTGCATCACACTACAGGCATTAAGCCAATGCCCTTATCTATAAGCAAATTAGGGGCCTCAACGTCCCTCTGTATCCAACATCTTCTATATTTTTTTTACTAGAGGCAAACAATTTAATACACATGAATTTCAGACCACTAATACAACTGAAGGCCTTAATTATTACTGAACTGATTATTACATTAACAGACTTTCAAATGACCCGCTGATACCTGAATTAAAGTATTATAACACCATCGCTTCTTGTTGAATTCCACACAGACTCAGCTATTTTCAGCGCTTTTACCTCAGACACTTGAGTTTGCCATCGGCACATTTTTGCACGGGATTGCAGTGACTCACCTTATTTTAGTGTTAAAATTGGCTTTCTCGGTCAAGTGTCATCATCATTGTTTTCCGCGCTTTTGGGAAAACAGGTGTTTTTTTTTAAGCATTCCAGAGACATGTCAATGGGTTACCTCCATGATCCCACTGACACGAGCATGTAAAACATGAGTAAACAACAATTATAACAATTCTGCCTGAGCTCTCGTGTCCCTGTATGGAGTGGTAGACTGCAGGCTATTGTATGCTATGTTAGGCTTCACAGAACAAGAGGATATGGCCTGAGGATAGCCTTGTGCAAACAATGTGGCCCGCTGCTGCTATTGCCCTATATACTGTAAGAAGAAAAGCACTCATTGGAAAGCTTGGCAACTGTTGTCTTTTGTTTTTGCTTACATGAAGTATATGAATTTGCAGTATAACCCACTGATTCGATGTCACAACAAAATAGCTTCTGGTTGTTTATAGACGTAAGTACTTGCTTGAGTATCGTGATTCTCTATTACAAGAAGGAAATATTGCAAATGCATCAAGGTAGCTCAACAAGGAGGCAGAATGAGTGACGTTTTTTTACTTCAAGGATTTCCTGGTTTACTGAACAAGTGGATGGATGAGGACATTTGAGACAATCTAGGTCAAGACCGTCACCACAAAGCCCCCTCCTCTCACCGGCATTATCAAGTGGTTCAGAATGGCACCAAACAGTAGTTGTTCCTACGACATATTAGAATAATCTGCATTATGCCATGTAATATTGAACTGTTGTTGCCCCGCTCGGTTTTTGGTTTTGACGTTACAGTGTATAATGTGTTTGTGTGGTTATTGTATGGTCTGGTTCATGGTAATCCCCAATGAAGAGGTATTCAGGGACTGTGATTGACAATACAATGTCTTTAGGCGGTACTCGTCTGGTTGCACTGGCTGAGGAAGCTACCCTACCCCTACCCCTGCAAAGCAATGCCCATTTCACACTCGTTCTCCCTCTTTGCGACTGCAGTCTTCTGGGAACAAGTCTATTCAATCAGCCAGGGATCCTTCACTTCATGACCTAAGCTTAAATTATTGCTCTGTTCACTTTTTCTCTCCATTACTGACGCAAGCACCTAGTGTTGGAGAGATCCAGGCGTGCAATCACTAACCACATGCCCATTTGAGAAGAACTGTGAGGAAAAGCCTGCCAACCTACCTCAAACTCACCTCTTCCAATTGTGTTGGTTTTGATTTTGAAAATGATTGTTGCAATATGAGGCTATTAATGCCTGAAGAGAGGTATATTTGGGGCGTAGTTGTCTTAATTAAGAGGTCTCTTGTAAGCATTTGAGTAAGGCGGGACAGCCTATCATACGCTGGATATATCAGAAAACATCCAAGTTACACAACCCTTTTACATATTCTAAACTGCCATGACAACATATTGTAAATTTTAGTTTGGCAAGCCTGCTTGGACAACTGGTTGCGCTGGCTCTCCTTGCATAATTTTAAATATTTAACAGTAGGCTACAAAACCAATGTTACCGCTGCACCATGCCAAGCTTCACTAGGATTATGTGGACTTCACCATTTTTGTTTAAAAATTCAAGTGCAACTCCAAATGCCATGTGGAAACACAGGACAGGACTTTCCAAAATTTGCCAAGTCAAAGGCTGAACACGGTTGAGAAATGCAGTAAGAACAGCACAAATCCATGTGAGGTCCAAATTGCAGAGCCCATCTAAACAATCCCCGCCCCCCCCCCCCCCGCCAGAAATTCCCTACGTCCCAGTTCTCCCACACTCCTGTCATGTCTTCGAGCTGTTCTCTCACCGTAGCACATGCAAAGGATTTTAATGGAGGGAGCTGAATGCACTCATTACAGAGAATTAGGTCTGAACGGTTCAAAACAAAAGCGAGGACGCGGGGAGGGAGACTGAAGTGAAAAGAAAGGGACCGTGTGTGTGTGTGTGTGTGTGTGTGTGTGTGTGTGTGTGTGTGTGTGTGTGTTCAAGCTCAAGCTTTGCTCTATGCAATGTAAAGGTGGTGGATGGATGCAGTGTGACAGCCAGGAGACAGAGAGAGAGAGAGAGAGGGAGGAAGGGAGGAGGGGGGGGGGGCAGAGAGAGAGAATCTCTTGGGAGAGAGACTGAACGATAGAGTACAGGAAACTTTTATGCCGGGAGAACACAGTTTAAATAGTCATCCATAGTCTCTAAATAGCCACTTACAAACGAGAGACTCTGCTCTGCATCTGCAAGTGTGTGTGTGTGGCTGGATTAACACATGGGAACGCTCACAGGAACAGTGCAGAAAGGCCTGTCTGCTTGTATATGTATGGATAAGTGCTTTTTAATACCTCGCATGTGTGTCTGAACGTGAGGGCGTGTTGTGCATTGCCTCTGCATTCATTTACAGCACAGGAACTGGTGTGGACTGGGGATCGGCCTTCACTCAGACTAGGAACCCGGACTGTCAATTTTGTTTCAAGGTCCGGTCCAATCGAAAAAAAAGGCAACTTATTTCTTTGTATTTTTGAAGTTCACATCAAATATAAACATACAAATTTGCATCAAATGTATTTATTTATTTATTTATCTTTCTGCCACTGAAATGTAAGCCAAAGAAAATGGCCAAAAGGTACGCTTGATATTCATTTTAAGTTGCACACTTCTGGAGGGTGTTTAAACTCTCGACCTCCATGTATTGGACTTGATGAGCTCGGATCTGACTGTCACTGTCCCAAACAATTGGCCTCGCATTGGGTGGTCTCGACTACGACACTCCAAATGGCTCTGTAGTCCTTCCTGCACTGGGCTTTCCTGGCTCCACACTTGTGCATGAATGGCCATGAGCAAGCTGAGGAAATCCAACTTGGTAGGAATATTAATGCAATAATATATCATGATGACAATGCTAATTTCATTTTATGTTTCTTTCTCTGTAAAAGTATAAACATAGTTTATTACTACTCCACATAAGTAAAGATGTGCATTTGTTGATATACAACAGCCAGCCTTGCCTTTACATCCACAAATGCAACAGTCAGGGTAAGAACGCCATGGCAGCATTCTTAAATAAGATCAGTTTTATCCTGTTTTATAACATCTGACTCTGATTAAACTTCATCTAAACTTATGAGAGAGCAAATGGTTTACCCCGCACTTAATACACAGCAATGACTCAGAGCAAAGCAAAACAATACAATAATAAAATGGTTTCCCCATTGTTTTCCAGCTGTGCTGACGAGAATATGAGAGTTCTGGACCACGAAGGTGGAAATCCCTGAGCGCATTTTATTTCAACACGAAAGAAGCCAAACCGAGCTACGAATGCCTCCGCCAAAGTACGCTATTCTCAGGCTTATGTAAGTTGAACACGGACCTGCGTATATACTTGTTTTCTTTGAGTAAAAGGTTAGAAATTTCAAACAGTTTGTGAAATGAAGAATTCCGCATTCCCTTTAAACTCTAAAATTTCACATTTTAAGTTACATTGAGGTTTACATGGCTATAAATAATGCTTTATTCAAATAGGTCGGATCTGCAGGTATTTATATTTGTATTTTTATCAGCAGTATAAAAACCTTCAGAATGTATCACAATGTTAAAAAAAAAAAGCACAATATTAAGATTTAAGGCCATGGCTTCACAGTAAAACAATGAATGTGAACAGACACAGTGATGCCCACTTTGCTGGACTTTTCGTGCCGTCGGCGCAACAAGCTGGCATGGGGGTCATGTGGATCTTCGTGACTGACTGCCTGTCTGTTGCTTCTTAGATGTCTGCAGAGCTGAAAAATATCAGTGCACTCAAAACCCCTAATCCGATCTGAACTCGATCCCCTTCCCTGAGGAATGCAAAACATGCCACAATACTCCCTGATCCGCTAACCAAGGATTTATAGGTGCCTTGGAGATGCTGTCTAGATCTTGAAACGTGGGGGCCTTTCTGTCCAAATGATGGAGCTTCCGCAATGTCATGGCTAAAGTGGACCTATTATTCTCCTTTTAAGTTAACATAGGTCTCTTTTTGAAGCTTTTGCTGAAAATACCACTCAGATGAATGCATTCTAGCCATTCTCACATGCTTCTATACCATCCTAGACCTATAATTCTACCGTGGGCCCATGTGACGTAGGGAGGGATCAAAAATCTGAACGGGGTGTTACAGGACATGTATTTTGACAAAGGCTGCCCACAGTAAAAAATAAATGGACTTGCTTGTCTTATTTCACAGTTTGTGTGTGCGGCCCATCAGAGGCCCGGACGTACGTGCACAAGCACTGGAAAAAGGGACTTTTGCACAAGAGGTCCACTTTAAAGAAACAAGCGCGCGACAGGAGGTCTTCTAAAGGTGAATAGGCTCGATCGGTTCTATTTATTCCATTTGTTCTGCTCTCGGTGTCTTTTCCCTCTGAAAGGTGAACGGAGGAAGAAGGCCGTCCATTTTGAGCATTTTGTCGCCAAATTAAGCGGCCATGGCAAACTTTATTCCCTGACTCGACGACAGTTGTTGAGTTTTGCGACCAAATAAAGCAACAGTGGGCATAAAAGCCGCTGTTCTTTTGATTTATATAACATGGGTTTCAGCACTACACATGTGTCAGACTATTCTGGTGTCAAATTCCCTTACCGTAATAAGTTAAATGGTGAGGGAGGCAATTCATCACAGTCGGTGCGCCTTATCGCTCTTTGGGTAACTCGAGCTGACCGAGGCCTGCGGTCCTCATCAGCCTCATGTAAAAGTATGCCAGTGAAAGTGTAATAAATGCGTTTTTTGTTTCGGGGAAACAGAGCTTTGGCACACAGTTAAAGCGTATCCGATGTTAAAGAATGTATAAGCCTCTTAGCACCCCAGTGCCGTGTGATTGTGGACATGTGCAGAGTTCAGACTATAGTTGAAGTAGCCTTCAAGCTGTCCAATCTATTTGATTTCTAATGTGTGCTTTATGTCCATAACATCACGAGGTTGGCCCGCACTGATATTGTTCAGGTAATTAGAATACCTTTTCACTTTAAATTGGCCTTATTCTGACAGGTATAATGAATACATTCACAGTACCGGCTAGTGTGTCCTAACAAAACACAAATATTCTATTACGGCTCAGGTCATTGTTCTGGCCTTCTGATATATTCCTCATCCATTACATCCATGGAGTGGATGAGTGGACAAAATAAATGATTTCAGAAGTTCAGCAACGGTGAACTTTTCTAAACCGACCGACTCACACGTTGACTGTTGCTCCAGAGGCTCTGAAGAAAGTAAAGGTCAGGTAGCTTGTAAGTCAAGTTAATGGAAACCAACATTATACTCCCAATAACAGGAGAACAATTGAATATGTTATTTATTACGGCAGAGTCTAGGCAGCAGGGCTCGACAGTAGCGGTTGACCGGTTTCCCTTGACAACCAGATTCAGTCAATTGGCAACCATTTCGTGGCCTCTGGCTGACCCCTTTGGCAACCACTTTAACATTAAAAATAGGGACAGCAAACAGCAACAAGTGCACCCCTAAATTAATGAATTTCTTGCATTAGTGGTATTTAAACCTCGCCGTCACAGTCGGAGCCAGAACGCTGCACGTGCATTGGTGCGCATGTGAGTGAAGCATCTGTTCACGTTTTAACGCCTTTCTCCGTCATCTGTGATTTGAAAAGTGTGCGTCCTGCTCAAAGTTCAGTTATAAAATCCCGGCCCACCATGGAGCGTCTCTCCTGCCGGGCTGCTGACGGCGCTGCAAGCTGAAGAGTCAATCACAGTGGACAACAGTAGAGCAAGGTTACTACAGTCAGGGATGCACACAACTCGCTTTTCGGGGAATGTCGTTTTTTTTTTAATCATTTTTTATTTCTATTTTTTATCCGTCGAGGGAATGCAGAGAATCCGCGATCGATGATGCAGTGGATCCGTTCTCTGATATTATGTAAGAACTAAGAGGCTGACACGGCCCTAGTCTCCAGGAAGTGATGCTGCGTTCATGGGCCCGGAAAAACTGTAATGCGTGTCGGAAGTGATGCGTTCATTGGAACTCGGACTGCATAGCTTCTTAATTAACTCAAAATAGAAATATGAATATAAGGTGACTAAAAATGGCAACCGTATTTTCAGTTTCGGAAACCAAAATCCGATGCCTGGCTGCCAGCCTTGCAACAACTTTTAAAAGCTGACCGCCCCCTCCAATTTGACAACAGTAACAGAGATGATGCATTTGAGTCGGAAAAGGTTGCATCCTAATGAGCAGTTATATTCACTGCACCAAGAGGCGGCCCCATCTCGAACTGAACTCCTCTCCCAACGCTGAGCGGCGGCGAGGTGCTCAAATACAACTCAGTCCTCTGTAGGTTCTCTTTGGGCAGGCACCTGTGTAGTCATTGCAAGAAGTTATACTTTATACTTGTTGGGAGAATTGGGCTGTGTTCCATAATTCCATCTCAACCTGTCCTTGATGAGATCGATGGAAACATTTTTTACTTGCAGCCCACCACCTCCGAGACATAAACACATTAAGGGATTAGGAATGTATGAGAAATCAGTTCAACTATTGAATAATATTTCTCTAATACTGTGCACGTTAAACGGGCAAGTAAAGGCTATGTACTCAAGCCGTGTAATGCTACCTTCCATACCTTCCCTTCCTGTGTTGAAAGTAAACCATGCTGCTACCATTTCCCATATGGAATGCCGTCAGTACAAATTGTTCCTTTCCATTCAAAATAGTATGACAAAGATGAATAATCTCTGAGGAAGTACAAGAAAAACTAAATCCGCTATAAAATAATAATTTTCTATCATCTTAACCCATCGGTACTTGTAAATAAGACAAACCTCTCCCAGAGCTGCATACGTGGTCAGTGGACACACTGTTAAGGTAAAAAAAATAAAATAAAAAATAAATGAAGTGGCTTTCAATCCTGCTTCTTCTCATTTCTATAGCATAGGGTCGCATTACAGCCCACCAGCGAACATCCACCAGCAAATGCATGTGGTGTAATCCTCAACAGATTGGCTTGAAAGATTGAGGGCACAAGAGCACAGCACAGCAATGCAGGGAGCCGGGGAATCATCATGCGCCGGCTCGTCGTAGTACAACACTGTGAAAAGCAGGCCACAGTCAGTGGCTGGGACAGTGGGTATAGTCCGCAGATGGAAACTTGTGGTTATGAAAAAGGGGCTTATGCTATATGACAATTGTATCAACAACATCTGTATGGTCAGACCAAAAAACTCCAATACTAAGTGCAATGTAAGACTGTAATGTAAAGACAGTAAAGAAAGGCAAATAATTTCCATCACTCACTCATCACTCATGATGTCCCACCGACCACATGTTGGGACTGTGTGTTCAAAATTCATAATGTTGTGTTCAAGTGTTGAAACAGATTGGAGAAATTTATGTCTAATTTATGTCTCTCCCATCATTTACACTTTATATTGTGTGGCGCTGAGTATAATTAGAGCGTCCTCTGTTTTATATGAAGATACACAGAGGTTTTGTACAATGCGCTGGAGGTAGGCGCTACGATCTACTGTACTATGTTAAGAAGTACTCTCCCATTTTTATATTTTAAAGTCTATGGAACATTTCAAAGGGCTGCAACAGCTTGATGTTTGGCTCCGGAAATTGCCATTTTTTTGCCTGGTCTAAAAAAAATAAAATAAAAATAAAAAAAAACACTTGCAAAAATGCAAAATGGCCGCTAAAAATGCCCATACAAAACGTAGCCACTCCAACTCCCCGAAGGCGCCGATGAGACAGGCCAGTGGTGTGCATTTGTTTCACCCTCTGACTCGCGCAGACGAGCCGATCTGCCAGGCCGAGCACATCCGGTACCTACAGCGGTAGCAGGGGGCCGATCCCTGTGCCCTCTCTCCTCACGGCATGACCCCGGTCAAACAAACAGCTTCTGCGTATCTGATTTGATCGAATATGTCTTAAATCTTAAAATTCAGGTGTATGTTGGACCTACATAAAGCAATACCTTAATGTGCTGTATTTGTATCAAAGCAACGCACTGTTAGGGTTTATGAGCAACAATGTTTTGTACTGGCACTACGGTAACTAAAATGTGCTCAACTCATTGAGACTTGTGAAATGTGAAATATGCAGGTCACTTGGGAGTTAAGGGGCAGGGAGGAAATATGTAGATTTGCAACATCTAATTTAAGGACGGGGGCATCGTAGGATTACGATGAGATCAAGTACACAATGTGTTCCCGGTGAGATGTCTGTTAATAATTGACCAGAATCTTTGAAACAAGTCTTTCAGGCCCCGTCGACAGTGGATGAGGGGGCGGAGTGAGCTGTACAGGATACAGTATGTCGAAAAACAAGAAAAAACACAAAATGATAGGTGTCATTGACAGCTGCGGCAGATGTCATAACAAATAGGCTGGCATCCACGGCAAAACATTTACCAGCGGATGACATGCATTGTGTGCAGAAATCAGAGAGTTAAATGAACACTTGTTAAGACAGATCTCGGCCTTCTTATTGAAAAAAACTATACATGTAGGAACTATATTATTTGGTACGTGACAGGGGTGAGTATTAAGTATACATGTGGTAGGGTATGAGATCATACAATTACCTGTTATTATAAGAGTTTCCTTTAGGGGCCGATAGCAAAGTAAGTGATTATAAACTGAAATCGGTCTACCCATCGCTTTTCCCCACTGAACATCAGACAAGTACGAGGATTTCCCTCTACAGGTGACTGTGACAGGTAACAATACAGTGAGCTGGGTCCATCTCCAGCAGGAAAGAGTCGCAGGTATAATGCAAGTATTATGTTCAGGGATTGGGGTTTTATGACTAATTTGGACAAAAGGAAATGTGTGGATAAATCAGACAAACCGTTTATGTTGACCTCATAATTTGTCATTTCAGACTATTTGATGATTTTTAGGGTCTAATATTTGTGGGGGGGGGGGGGGGGGGGAGAATTCAAGGGCTTGCAGACAGCCTGGGTTGAGTTTAGTCCTGTCTACAAACGGACCATCGCTTGAACCGGTGCAACAGACCGGGGACACTCACCCACTTCGAACTGGGAGTTATGGTCGCCGGGATCTGCGTGCTCCTCCATCAGCATCATGTTGAGGATGCCGAACGAGTTCTGGATCCCGAAGATGGACCCGTTGCACCACGTCGCGGCGAAAACCACCATCCATCCGAAGCCTCCGTCGGGCGGGACGAACAAGCCGGCCGCCGCCGCCTCGGCCCGCGGGTCGGAGTCAGTCGGGGAGAGAGGGGGCACGCATCCGCCGTCCGGCGTCTCCTCCGGGAGGTGGCTCTCCGGATCCCGGAGAGCTCCCCTCTGCACCATCTCCGGACCCTGCTGCTCGGTCCGGGTGTCTTTACCGTTGATCCCCATACTACTGTGTGGTTGTGTGGGTCTGAGCTCCAACTTCATCCGGACCCCTACCGTGCTAGTGGGCACCGCCCGACCCGCACCGTGCGCATGTTTCCCGGGGTAAAAATCTGGACGTTCTGCCTCCCCGGCGCGGCGCCAAATTCAGACCATTAACCCGTGAAATCGAGCTGTGGTACCGCACTCGCAGAGGATCCTACATCCCCCGGTGCGCGCTGATAGGGGCCGCCCCCTCCTCTTTGATTTGACGTGTTTATTCAGGGTAAATATTGGCGCCGCGGGGCCACGGGCGCCAGGAGGTCCCGGAGGTTGTCAGCTCCTAATGTCAACACAAACACAGAACCTGGCCTTCGTTAAACCGCGTAGCCCCGCCCCACGTCGGCAATGACGCGCGGGCGGGATCGCCAACTGCTGTTGTGACCGCGCCCACCGTGGGAGGGGCTCTGCGACTCGGAGGCGTCGGGGCTCCGCGGCGGAGATGCCCGAGCGAGCCGAGCGGAAGAGCAAGCCGGAAGTCCATTCATTCCCTCGGAGAGGGCCCCGCCTGCGTGCGGGGCGAGCGGGGGCGATTGGGTCCTTTCCGGCGCATCCCGGGCCCCAGGGCCCGGGGCCTGGTTCCCGATCAGTTCCGGAGAGGGTGGCGTGTCCCTGCGGGAGAGGAGAGGCTGCAGACCGTTTCGGCAGCGCCCTCGCCGCCTCTACGCTAGATAAGATAAGATAAGATAGGGATACTGAGGTATTCGAGGCGGATGATCCGCTGTGGCGACCCCTAACGGGAGCAGTCGAAAGAAGAAGAAGAAGAAGAAGAAGATTAATCCCCAAAGGGAATTCCAGTGTTACAGCAGCAGTGACATGACAAAACACACATAATTTACAAAAACACACGTTCTTTTTGAATCAATTACTATACATATACAAACACACACACAAATATATGTATGTATATACACACACACACAGACGTGTGTGTGTGTGTGTGTGCATTTTTAACACATTCACAATCAATGACATTGACATTCAATCATTGACACTGACTTCACATTTGTTAAATGTGAAGTCAATGTTAATTACTAAAGTTTATACCTAAGCTGTTAAACAGAAAGAAGTGTTTCGGTGGAATACACCTTTATAACTATAAGTACTTGGACAGAAAGTAATGTTTGGGTAGAATACACCTTTTCAACTATATGTACTTGGACAGAAAGTAGTGTTTGGGTGGAAAACACCTTTATAACTATAAGTACTTGGACAGAAAGTAGTGTTTGGGTGGAAAACACCTTTAAAACTATAATTTGCAAGGTGGCGAGGTTGTGAAAAACTAGGGTCCTAGGGTGCTAGAAATGTGGCCTTAGGACTGCTGCCTCCTCTATTTCAGGAACATGCTATTGTCTGTACCATATCACTATTATGAAGTAAAAAAAAACTGACATGTCGAAGTTATCATACATTTCAGGTGTTTTACTATTATTGATCGTACATTGTGCAAAGAGTTGACTTAAATAACGTAATTATTGTACACCTGGCAACGCTGGGTGCGACAGTACTACTGGAAGTCACGTTTTCTTTTGGATGTCACCATATTCACTGTCAATAAATCTCTTATGTAAGTGAATTGTGTATATTTAGGTGCCAGCCACAAAGAGGCAGGAGCCCTATTGCTTTTTTTATTGAAAAACTGACATAAGTGGTGTGTGGATCTCACAGACAAAATGAATAAAACGTGTATTCGAGGCGGTCCCGACAGGCTGTCGTCCGAGTTTGATCCAGATCTGTCCTTTATTGTGGAATAATTTAGGAAAAAGCTGTATTTTTTATCGTTGCCATAACTACACACAACTGATTTCATTATATATCCTCTACAATTGATGTCAGTTAAATGACTTACCTTAGTTTATTTATTTATCAGAATCAGCTTTATTTGCCATGTATATTCATATACATAGAAGGAATTTGACTCGTTTTTTTTCATTGCTCTCAATGTACATACAATGACTAGACATACAGCTTAAACAAAGACAATGAGCTAAAACATAAACATTTTTTAACTATATAGAGATGTAGATGTATATAACATATGTATATGTATGTGACAAATAAGCCTCTTCAATCTTTAATCTTGTATATAAAAGTGTGTGCGTGTGTGTGTGTGTGTGTGTATGTGTGTGTGTATACAGTGTGTATGTATATATATATATATATATATATATATATATATTGGGTTCCTCATCCTGACCATCCCACCGGTGACAGTACAAACCGACCAGCGATGAACCCAGCAGACCCGGTTGTCAGAGTTTTTTTCTCTTTCCTCATTCCCTGATATACGAGGCGGGGTCGTAACATTGGAGCCAGCCCTTGGCTGAGCCTCAAGGCCGAAGCCGGTTAGGCTGGTACCTGTCTGGTCCCCACCTGCCTCCGAGGATCACGAGCAGTCCCCCTTCTGTGGGTCGTGTCTCGCGTTTTTCTCTCGGGACCCTCGGAGATCCCCCGGGAGAGGACCCGGCCCAAGGGGTCTCTGCGGCAGGCCGCTCCCCGGTCTGCGCGGCCAGCCACCTCACCCGAGGCCCAGCCGGTTCCAGCCGCCGGCCACCTCACCCGAGGCCCAGCCGGTTCCAGCCGCCGGCCACCGCACCCAAAGCCCAGCCGGTTCCCACTGCTGCTCTGCTGGTCCTGCCCGTCCTCGCCCTGAAGCCGGGCCGACCCCCCCCCCCCCCCCCCCGAGTGACCCGGCCCCCGGGTCAAACTCCGGAAGGCCTCCTCCCACCTACCCTGTTGCCTGGGCAGGGTTTCAGCTCCCCGCAGTCCACCTGAAGTGGGCCTACGTTTTCCTGATCCCGTCTGACACTGTTCCTGGACCTTCATTCCCGGCCGATAAGTTTTCCCTTGTTTTGTTCCTCAATAAACCGTGTGTCTGCAATTGGGTTCTCATCCTGACCATCCCACCCTTGACCATACAAACCGACCCCCTTGACAACTTTTACTTTACTTTCGATGTATTTATTTATTTTTCTCTTGCACTGTTCTGTCAACCTCTGCTGCGTAACACCTGAATTTTAAGTGTAATCTAAGCTCATCGAACCTAAATATATTTTAACATTCTACAAAGTTGGCTTCAAACATAAACAAATCTTAATAAAAGCCCTTCACATTTAGGTGAATAGGGGTGCATATTGAAAATTTGCACTCTCACATTTTATTATTTTTCATTATTACATATAAACATAACTCTATTCCCTTCTATTTTGTACCCCCACTTTGTATTATCTTTTTCGGTCTTATTTTTATTATTATATTCACTAACTGCATTACATTTTAGAGATCAGTTAGTATCAGTTAGTTAGCTAGGAATTGGGTTAATAATAGTTTGGTAACTATTGTGCATAATCTCTGGGTGTGTTGCAAAGACATTTCACGGCATACAGTATATGTATGTGACAAATAAACCTCTTGAATCTATACCTTTTTATTAATAAGATGATTTTTATTGTTACAACTAGTACTATGACACGATTCTACATTGGCTCTTAAAAACGTTCAGGATTACTACGAAATTCTTTTAATGACAAAGTTTGAGTGTCCCACTTTCACATTAAGAACAATAGCCTCAGTCACTGTGTGGGACGGGTGATGCGTGCACAGCTGGAGGAGACACATCTGGACGGTGTCTTCACAGGAGGACACGTATGGAGGTTTCCAGCACATGTTTTTGGCTCGGTGTATTAACCATGTTCCACACATGACCCTGGAGGTCACAATAGTTTCCTGCACAACCACTTTTCGTGGCTGTCAACCTGCAACTTCTCTGCAACTGCGTTCTGGTTTCACCAGTCGTTGTCTGAAATAAATTCATAATACCTAAAACAAGTCAGTTATAAGGAAATGGTTTTTTTTGTTTTTTGTTTTGTTTTTTAAGTAGATAAGGTGATAAATAAACCAGGGCTATTCAATATGTACAATGGCGGGCATTGACCACTAGGCGGAGCTACAACTGAAGTCATTGAAATTGGAGCGCACAACTGCTCTGCATCAGTGATTATTTAAATTCTAATCCGTAGAATGACAGTTAAAAAAATATTTACTTACTTACGTGTGTACACAGATATATTCAAATTAATAAATAATTTGTCTATAGTTGAGTTGTATTTATTTAGCAAAGTAATTTGAGGCAAACTCAAGTCCAACCACTAATCGCAGAACAAAGTTGTAAAGAAATTGTTTATCATTTTCCCATTTGGATGTAGTCAGCTTGATTTTGCTGTTCTATTAGTATAGATAATTTCACTTTACTTACTTAACACATCTGTTATTTATTTGCTAATTGGACATGAAAACAGAACATCAACATTTCACACTTATCCCCAAACTCCAAAAGAAATAAGCCATACTTTAGAAAATGAAATAGGAATTTTAAATCGGAATTCTCAGAACATCAGAAATAGGGGAAGTATCTATGTAGAGTAGTTTTATCTACTGTAACATCCTTTCATAATATGGTTGGTCATTTGGGCTACGTGTCTTTAGGTTCCAACAAATTAGGAACAGCACTGATCAGTTTATATTGGACTAAAGACACCAAGCTAAAGTTTTCAACTCAAAGCCCCTTCCTGCTTTATGTACATTTTTCTCAAACAAGTTTCTCAATGTTTTGGGTGTGTTTTGCTTGGAATTGTCTTTTTTAATTATATACATCAAATATTATTCCTTGATGTGTCCTTCTGCAACATGAGTTTCATGTTTATATTTCATGCTTCTAATGATATTAGAATATATTATATATATTTCTGCATCACTGAGTCTCAATATTTGAAAATGAACCAAAATGAACCACGTATTTCCTGTTGCAGAGCCTGTTCACCAGAGTCTTTTTCTGGTGTCATGTCATGTTTTTCCTTAAATTGAAAGACTTTACCCGATAGGGAAACCCCCAGGGGTGTTTTCTGCGGCCCTTAGATAAACGAGGGTTTGGTGATTTCAATGATCAGTGACTCGCAGAATGTTGTTTGTATTGTCTAAGTTCTGCCGAATGGGCCGCATTATTCCTGCACAAAGAGGGTTGCAACCCGGTCTCCCCCTTATAGAATTCACTGCAGCAAAACAGTGTTTGGACAGCCACGACAACGCTGTGAGGGTGCCCTTTGCACAGCCTGAAATACCCTATTACAACATACTGTATAATATACAGTATGTTGTAAGGGGGTATTTCAGGCTGTATGTGTGTGCACTGAACCAGGGAAGACAGCATTCTTTTTTTATGCATCTTCTAAATAGAATAAACTGCGAAACACAATTACAATGGATCAATTTGATGGAGTTATTATTGGAAAATTATATTATGAATGATATTATAATGCAAAGAAATTGTGGCACGGTGCTTTGCACTGCTGCCGCACAACAAGAAGGTCATGGGTTCGATTCTCGCCTGGGGTGCTGTTTGCACCGTGCTCCGGACGGGGTTATCTCCCGATTAGACGCCTCTCTGTGTGGAGTTTGCATTTTCTCCCCGTTCTCACATGGGTCTCCTCCAATATAAAAAAAAAAAAAAAAAAAAAAAAAAAAGGACCCCAATTAAAAACATACAGCGTCCTGCCCCTCTGACCACGACATGGATCCACCACCAGGAATCGGTCCCCAGGCGCCGACGAAGGCTGCCCCTGGAGGAAGGACAGCAAGGATGGGAAACATGCAGAGGCTTAATTTCTGTGTGTGTGTGTTTGTGTGCGTGTGTGTGTGTGTGTGTGGGTGTATACCTGAAAGACAAATAAAATGATTCTTCTTTAAAAAATGTATTGATTGGGAATGTTTTCTGACAAAAAGCAGGTTTCCATCTACGTGGACAGATGTAGATAACGGGTTTGACACACAGTAACTCCGAATCAACTGCTAAATGATACAAACTATCATGAACACTTAACAGCCAACGGCCAGGATTTTGTGGAATCAAGGAACAACATGAGTGAGAATGAAGAACAATGTTGCCTTGGTATGAAGTTGTCCGTGCAGTACAGCTGAAACAACGTCAGACTTGCTGGCGTCAAATGGAAAATTATGACACTTGAGTCACATATGGCACATTAAAGAATATAACAATCACACATTTCATCCGTTGGTGTTGCTTTGATCGCAGATCGACTTTTTCAATGGTCGATCGGCGATATCGGGAAAAGCGCCCCATCTCTTTCCAGCTGCTTGGGGGTTGTTCAGGGTCACTGCCTGTGAAAAGAACACAAAATCAAATAATCATCGTTTTTGGTCTTATGTAATTTGGTTCTTTCAACTGTTCCTCTCCCGTAGCTCGGCCAACGCAGACACAGCATGGCTGAGCTACGGCCATGCTGTGTCTGCCTTTGACCGAACCATCTAGGATGAAACCTAATGGGGCGGTTTCTCAGACGGGGGTTTAATTAAAATCAGGACTAAAATAATCCTACTTAAATGACTCCAGGATTTAAAAACGCCTTCCTGAGACGTTGCTTCATTCAAGGTGAGTTAGTCGTGGACTAGAGGTGATGTAGGACGAGTCAGCTCCTTCCGTAAGCTCTTGGCGCTGGTCCTAGCCCAGATCATCCATTTCCTCCAGAAGGTCGAGGCGGAGGCCACGCCCATGAATCCAAAGGTTAAAATGTAAAACCTTCACTTAGACCGAGATCCCCTCTAATGTTCCTTCTGGAAACCGGATTATTTAAACCAAGACTAGGGCAAGTCCGAGACCGTCTTAAACCATGACTGAGGCTACTTCACTTAGTCCAGATGAAAACCGTGATTTAGTCTAAGATGAGGCCTGTGGAAACCATCCCCATATCTTCCAGTTGAGACAGTTATCAGAGTCGTTTACGGACACGGGCCTGCAAAGCTGACGTACACACAAAAAAAGGCGTGAGACATATTTTTGGAGCAGCCCTCAGCATCGTTTCAAACTCTAATCAGCCCGCGAATCACTCGGCACATCGGCGGTTTCTCCCTTGACAGATGTACGGCTGTAAATGCCGACGTTTTTAACAAGCAGGGGGAGGGGGAGGGGGAGGGGGAGGAGGAGAAGAGAAAGGAGGAGGAGGAGGAGGAGGAGGAGGAGGAGAAGAGGGAGGAGGAGGAGGAAGAGGGAGGAGAAGGAGAAGAGGGAGGAGGAGGAGCAGGAAAAGAGGGAGGAGGAGGAGGAGGAGGAAAGGGAGGAGGAGGAGGAGGAGGAGGAGAAGAGGGAGGAGGAGAAGGAGGGAGGAGAAGAGGGAGGAGGAGGAGGAAGAGGGAGGAGAAGGAGAAGAGGGAGGAGGAGGAGCAGGAAAAGAGGGAGGAGGAGGAGGAGGAGGAGAAGGAGGAGGAGGAGAAGAGGGAGGAGGAGGAGGAGGGAGGAGGAAGAGTAGGAGGGGTGCTCCATCCCCCTTGTTCCCTTTCTCTTGTTGATGCTGACGCCGGGCCGATGGGAGCGCAAATAACAGCTGCGGTTTTTGCAAGTTGTGGAAAGTAATAATGTACAAGTACTTAGGTACATTTTTTCAAGTATTTAAGTATATTCCGTTATAAAGACTTTCGGCTTTTACTCCGCAACATTTCGAAGCAAATGTCTATACTTGTAGTACTCACTAAACTGAAGGTACCCTGCTAAATGTAGGAGAGAAAATCGACTTCATGTCCATACTTTTGTTTTTGTTTTTTTAATTTGCATTTGTATTTATATACGCTAAGTTTTGAGAATATGGATTTATATCCATGTACATTCTTTCAATCAGGATTTGTATTTATATAGACAAATCAGCAAACGCTATGCAGAAAAAGGTACAGTACTAGTCCTTTATACCACAAATATAGAATGAATATGACTAGAAAAGTACTTTTAATACTCGTATTACTTTCAGTATTTATCTACTTTTACTTCAGTAGAAACGTCAACTTGGTACTTTCACTTTTGCTAGAGTACTTCTGTGTATTTGAACTCAAAGCTCTGAGTACTTCGTCGTTCAGCGCGCTTTGGCCGGAGCAAGTTTTCTCTTGTGAAAATGGAGGCGGGCGGAGGCAGCGTGGAGCTGGGGCGGATGACAAAGGTTTACAATAACGAGGACGTTTCTGAAACAACCGGCCACCGACGCTTGGAGCGGCGGTCCTCCGCGCAGCGTGGGAATCGGACTTGGGTGACCTCACTCCTCAGCTCGCAAATCTGTCTCCCATTACCCAAACAAGGGAGATGGAGAGGGCGGGGGCGGGGGGGGGGGCCCTCTCTTGGCCTCTGCAGAGTTTGGTTCATAAATAGATGTTTATTGATAGATCAAACGCGTGGTGTCAGATGTCCTGAGGAATGAGGTGAATAATACTTTCCGTTAAAAAAAAAAAGGGGGGAATTTGTTAATTCCTTAGAGTAGTGTGGGTAGCAGAGGAAGTGGGGCTTTGAGTAACGCAAAGGGAATGTTTCGGGGCCCCCACATACTGTATCAGTATCGCCCCGAAAGATGGTGGACGAGGCTTATATCATACTGTATATACTCGCAACTGGTGAATAGGTGGTGGTAGTCGCCGTGGTGCCGGGTGACCTTGGTCTCTGGAAATCCGGTGATTTTGTGAAGGTCGGCTGTTATCTGAGGCATGTGGGCATGCAACGACACGGTACCATGATGCGAGTGGGAATTCTGCGTGGAGCGGCTGTGTCATTATCCACCATGACTCACACACCCGGGGTCGACCCGCCCGGAATCCAGCAGGTTAACTCGTGGTCAGGGAGAGGAAAAAGGGGGAAACTACGGATATTTTGCACAGTTTTACCATCCTGAATTTGATGCCACCTGCAGTGTACCCCACCCCCCTGCCCCCTCCTCCTCAGAAAAATAAACCTTCATATGATCCCACTTTCTGCTTTGCGTCACAGCGGATGTGGACGCGTCGGCGCGCCACCGAAGACAAAGCAGCGTCCCCATGTCGCTGATAAGCATCAAGGTGCAGCTATGAGTCGCTCCCACATCACCTCGAACATTTTTCTGACGGTTCACAACTTGTCCGTTATCGTGGGCTGTGCCACGTTTGTTTTTTTTTTTGGACTCGGCGCGAAACAAGGACGCGCTAGTCACAAGCATATGTCATGTTCCCGTGAATAAACCATCACTGAATCTCTTATTCAATATTCGGTTTTTATCAGAAAATCACTGAAATAACGTCATAGTTATAAAAAAACAACTAAGCTGGCCATATAGTAAACATTGTGTACTTTGATATCTAAATGAATTCTTTCACATTCTCTGTGAATATGTGTATCGATTCATGTTTTACGGTGGTTTTATGAGAATGACCCAACTGCATTATTTTGGCTTTTTTTTTTTATAGACCCAAGAAATTTGACGCAATATTGCCTTCAGGTTTCCGTCTCTGGTTACGTTGAGTAAATCTGTCTCCAAGGCCGACATAACATGAGATCAAGAGGCGGTGAGGAAGAAAAGGGGTGATTACACTCCTTTCACCCTCCTTTTGGAGTTACTTTGGAACGAGTAACAACTCGTTGGCTTTGCCAGCTCTACCCCTTATTAGGAGAGGAGCGCAGCCAACGCTCTTCCCTTCCCCTTCCCCTCCTGCTGTCACACGGGGTTTTATAGGGACGGTGGGACGGATGATAAACATACAACATGCATTCTTCACCCACACACACTTTGAATACACACACACACACACACACACACACACACACACACACACACTGAAGAATGCTTTTGCCAAGTCGCTGCAGTCGTCCTATCCCGAAGCCCTGTTCTTTTCATACATTTCACAAAAGGAATCAAAAACACACTCTTCTAACTGTTGATCACACACGCACACACACACACACACACACACACACACACACACACACACACACACACACACACACACACACACACACACACACACACACACCAACACAGCAACAAGCGATAGCCTGCCTAGGAAATTAATATGCTATGCAGCACACAGGCGGACAGTGACTACCCCGCCAACCCCCCTCATCACCATTGCGCGTGCGCGCACACACACACACACACACACACACACACACACCATGAAAAATCTGTGAAGGAGCAATAGGGGAGTGTAAGAGAAAGGCATAAAAGACAGACATGAGAGAGCATGAAAGAGAGAGGGTGAGCAAGAGAGAGAGGGAGAGAGAGAGAGAGAGAGAGAGAGGCACAGGAGGAGGAAAATGGGGGGGGGGGGTGTTGTGAAGGAGGGGAGCATTTGAGGGGAACAAAAAGTAGACTACAACACAAGGAGAGGAGAGCGAGTAAACGTGCGTCTGGACAGAGCAGAGCAGATAGAAAGGAGAAGAAAAAAGGAAGACTTAAAACAAAAAGTAAAAAATTATAAAATCCGTCCAACAGGTACAGTGAACCGTTTAACTATTTACTAACTTTAGCTGGCTTTCCTGTTGTGTATTTATCAGGGGAGACATGTGCGTCCATGGCAGCCGCTTGAAGAGGGGTGAAGAGGTATTTCACTGTGTGTGCCGCTCTTCTCCAACAGGAGGGAAATCCTTCACTGGTCGGTTTAAATTTGGTTCCCACAGAGTGAACCTGGCTCACTACCAGGAGAGAGGTCACTATACCCTCATCTCCTTTATTTTAATTACATTTATTTTATTCCTGGTCCCAAGGAATGTTTAGTATGCTGGCCGGTGAGTAGGAACGGGAATAAACCATCCCACAAAACCTGTTTTGAAAACTCTACACACAATTTTTTACTAATTACTAACTACAAATTGTTTCTATTAATCAATATTTTTAGGACCACTAGAGTAAAAATGTCTTATATACATGTTTATCTATTTCTTTCTTTCCCTTTGTAATGTTACAGATGTGACCAAGGTTTTATTAGCAAATACGCCTTTTGTTCCACTGTTTATCTCGACCCCTCTTTTCGACGTCTATACTATTATTTTTAACTTACTTATTATATGACGTTGGCATCAACATGTTCAAGACATTGCTTATCTCGTTTGTCTGAAGCATCTTCGTCATGACCACTCCCTTGCCACTCTCAGTAATGAATCTGCCATTTCTGTTTGCAGAGATGACGGTGTTACTGGGCAGGCACCTGGCTGTGCTCCTACTATTTCTGACCCCTGATTGTTTTCTCAATTTGCCCTCACCCCTCCGTCCCTCCCTGCTGTTAACCCACGCCGTCTCCACCCCCTCCCCCATCACTCGCCCACGAATCTTGTTTGTGACCGATGGAGCCACAGACGAGGAGGACTACGATGGCGAGCACCTAGACAACCGCCACTCTCCTCCCCGTTCTACCACCCCAGGGCCTGCCCCTCATTTTCACCAGGCCCAACTTTGCGAGTACGATCCTTGCAAAGAGAACCAGGAGCCCTGTGCCCAGCTTTCACTAAAAACCGGGTGCCTGTGTCCTGGCCTCAGCGGAGCTAACCAGCGCCCTCACGCTCCTCACCTCCGGGGACTGGTTCCAGCCAATGACGAGAATGGCAGAGACGGAGTGGAGGTTCAGTGGTGTGCCCCGTCCTCAGTTGTGTCCGGGTACAGGGTGGTGGTCGAAGGAAGTAAAGGCCAGACCGTGGAGTTTGGGCATCAACTGCGACACGGGTTGCTGGGGCCCTTAGAGGCTGGCACCAAAGTGTGCGTGGAGGCGGTGAATGCGGCCGGCAACAGCGCTACTTCGGAGTACTCCTGCATGCGTTTTAAGACCCCCGAGTCTCTCGGCAGTTCATTGCAGTTGGGGGTCATAGTTGGAGTAGTGGCGATTCTTCTCTTCGTCCTGATCGTCGCCCTGATCGTCTGGAGGTGCCGGGCGTGTCGCAATGCGACTGGAGGCTCGGCTGAGGGACTGGGGAACCCTTCCTACAGCACAGAGGGAAATCTGTGAACCCCGAATGGAGTCACCACGGGTTGACTCCATCCCGGTCGTGTTCGCACGCCCACAGAAGGAATAAGGGATACAGTAATGGACAGAGGGACAAAGCCAAATGACTTTCAGGAACTCTATTGGGATGATGGTTGTGTTTGCTAAAATGTAGGATCATTTTAATACCATGCTTTTTTTAATATAGTTTTTGTACCAATAAATTACAGGGGGGGGAAATAGACTAACTGTATCTATGAGAGAGTTTGTCACCAGAGGTTTATTTGCTGGCAAATTAACCTATTTAGACTTATTACAGGGTACTAATGACATGACAGAAGTATTGTAAATATTTTAGTAAAAAAATACAAGTTTTTTCTTCTAATAAATTGTTACCTTTTTCCAAAAAGATAGACTGAATGTAATTTGTTGTTGAGAGATTTGATAATATCTTACTGTTATTTAAGTTTTTCACTAGAGCAGGTGCAACTCCCTATTTTGAAAATGAGATGTGCAACGATGGCGGCAGAAACATTTCTTTCTCAGAATGCATAAACAATCAGTAACCAGTTCAAAACAGAAACGAAAACAAAGGAGCAATCATAATAACAATGACTACAGTACATCAGAGAATGATAAAATAAAATAAACAATGAATAAATAAACAATAAATAAGTAAGAAAGATGGAACAATAAAACATTTATTAAATAATAAATCAAGAAAAAAGAAATAAATAAACAATAAATAAATAAATAAGCATTAAATAAATAAGAAAGAAACAATAAATAAATTTATTAAACAATACATAAATTTATTAAACAATAAATAAATAAGCAATATATATAAATAAACAAACAATAAATAAGAAACAAACAAACAAACAATAAATACATTCATTAAATAATAAATGAACGATGAATACATAATAAATAAATAAATAAATAAATAAATAAATAAATAAATAAATAATAAAAAATAAATGTACAATTAATTATTTTTAATTAATTAATTGATTAATTGATTGTTTAATAAATTCATGAGCGATAAATATATAAATAAACAAACAATAAATAAATAAATAAATAAATAAATAAATAAATAAATAAGAAAGAAACAATAAATATATTCATAAAATAATAAAGAAATAAACTGTAAATAAATAAATAAATAAATACATAAACGCATTAGTTAATTAATTATGACGTACACAGTAAATAAATAAATAAATAAATAATAACATTCATTTTGGTGAGACTTCTTTAGACAAAATTTCTGTATATATTTTAACTTCTGGCGTGCATTTCCTATTCGTTATAAATTTAAGAGACTCAAAATAACATTCGATTTCAATTGGAAACAACTTGAAAGAACTGTATCTTCATGGATATGAAATTTCCCAAATTAAATTAAAAAAAAGTTGACAATCGTGCAGAAATTGTTATCCCTCCATTCAAAACAAGTGACAACACATTTCCCTCCAACGACGGTTGCATGTGTTGTTTTGCACAAAATATTGCTTTCTCCAAAGTCTTTCCAAAACGCAATACTATGGGCAACCATGGAAGAGATGAGGGACACTTCCTTGTTTCGTTTTGCGCAAAGCACATTTCTTATCGACCTCTCCAAATCTTGAAACACACGCGTGTTGGACATGTTCGTTCCGCGTCGCGCACTCTCGTCTGTGGAAGGAGAAACTCTGACGTGTTTAGCCACCTGCTAGTGACGTCACTTACCCCTCTGCCAGTGAGCGCTCTCTAAAACACCGTTGAGGAAGCGGTTCTTTCAACACGGGGACGCCCCCGGTCATTCGTGGCTTCGGCTAGTTCAGAGCCACTCCCGTTCAACCGGGTTAAACGTGGAACATTAAAATAACAAAACAAAAAACGACAGCACACAACGCACGCCGGACCCGTAGGTGGCGGAAATGCAGCGATAAACCGGATGTGCCAACCGCCGATAAACAACAATATGACGATAATATTCATAATAATAAACATTGTACGGGCGCGATTCCCACTCCGGGCCGATGGGAGACGGTCGAAGTTGTCGCCAACCGGCATAAAAAATAAGGAAAAAGCGTCCACACGAATACACGGAAAACTCATGTGAGGATTAAAAATCTAAAGTTCTATCCGGGATGGTGTCGCTCCGCCGCGAGGCCGACGGCGGCCCGGCCACCGAGCGGCAGGCCGCGTAGGCTTGACGGAGCGAGACTTCCGGGGAGGTCCTCGGCGGCCGCTGCCGCCGCCGAGTCGGGACGCCCCACTGGGGGCGACCTCAGAGCGAGGGCGGGCCGGCGGGAGCTTCGCGAACTGGGTTTCCGTTGCCGAGCGGGTGGACACAGGGTCGCCATGAGCCACGCCAAGTGTCGACCGGCAAACTCGGGTGAGTCGGATGATCGCTGGACCATATGAACATTTTATTGAACATTTCATGAACCCCGATAAGAGCTAAGTCAACGCGTCTCGAATTTGAACTTAAAATCCGACTTGTCGTACATATACCTGCAATAAACAACGGAAGTGGGGAGATTATGCTATTTCATCGCGCTGAGATTCTGCTGTTTTGACAGTTCAATCAGTGTGAGAATAAAAGTCGCTCGATAGATAGATCCCCGGGGGAAAATCACATTAGCTGACACCAAAACAATAGGCAGTCATAAGGATAAAATAATAAGAATTACCAAAAAAAAAATGCTTATGAAAATAGAAAACATGTGCAATATACCCATTAAGCCTAACAACAATAATTAATAAACCTCTACATGGACCATTCACACTGTCAAAAATAGAACTGGCATACATGTTACATGAGGTGGAATAAGGGGGATTTGGGTTATCATTATCCATTATTCAGATTGCGCAGTAATTCTGACTCAGCACAAAGTTTACTGTGGACGTTGTTCCGGAAGTAGTGCGTCTCCTGGCAACTCCAATAAACAACACAGGCACAATGTTAGAGCTCCCTGATATCACATTTACATGGAGGTGATGCTGAAAATATTGCAAGATGTTTCACTCGGATTAAGGTTTAGCAGTGGCGGCAGAAGTGCTCAGAGCTTCAGTGAGTGTCAAGTCAAATGCAGAACCCTGACAAAATAACTAGTGAAAGTACCACGTTGACATTTCTACTTCAGTTAAACCATACAAGCGTTGCTGTTAAAAGTAAAAATACTTGTCATGTCCCTGATATAACGGCCTATAATACGGCATGAAGTGCCACTGTAGCTTTTTTTTTCTGTTTAAAGAAACGAAAAAAGTATAAAGGAACACACGTTAGACGTAGTCGAGTAAAAAGTATACGTATTTGCTTTGAAATGGAGTGGAATAAAAGTTGAAAGTCCCCGATACTGAATATACTTCTTGACCTGAAAAATGTACTTAAATATGCGCACAAAGTTTTTATACTTTGATTACTTTCAACCACTGAGATGTACTTCTAATCTACTGTACTTCTATCGACTTCATTCAGATTTGTTAAAAAAAACAACAGCCTGATGAAATACAACTAAATAAGTTCAGGTATACTATCCAATATGAAAACTGAATGCCATAGCTTATTTGCAGTAAAAACCTAGGGCCTGTACAAATGTTTTTTTTGCACAGTCAAGCTCTGAAAACACAAGGAAACAATCTTCTTCAAGTATATTGTACACAATCTCTCCCTGTGTTTAATGGCTATGGTCAAGCCTGTATGTGCCAGCACCCCTTTTGAAAATAAGTTAATTATTAAAGAGGTCTTTTGTCATTTAGGCACTTAAATATAGCTTTTGGTCCCTCCCCTATTCAGAAAAGGAGGCGATCTCCTTGGAAGACCTGAAGGCCCTCCTGGGGGAGAGCCAGAGTCTACTGCTGGTTGACGTTCGTTCTAAAGAGGAAGTGGATAAAGGATGCATTCCGGGATCTATCCACATACCTGGTAGGCTCACTCAGACTGAATTACATGGGGGGGGAAGAAATGTATACAGTCGATTCACAGTGTCGTTTTTTTATTTAAAAAAATATCCTATTTTCTTGTGGAAATGTATACATAGATTCCTGCCTCGTAAAAAATCAGATCTCTACTGAGCGGTCGCATGAAAGTGTCACTTGAAAATATGACATTTTTATAGTTGTTGCAACAGTTTGCACTGCATTAGTGAATTTATATTTTAGAAAAGCAGTTTATGTAGGTCTCGTTTAACAAATTCCTCCCCGCCTTCCTTTCTCCCTTTTCCAAGTTGACTCAGTGGAGAGTGCTCTTGCACTGGACCCTGCAGAATTCAAGGCCAAATACGGGGTAACAAAGCCACCGCTCGATGCCCCAGATCTGGTGTTCCACTGCCACATGGGCAAGCGAGGAAAGGTGGCTACTGACAAAGCACTTGAAATGGGATTCCAGAAGTAAATAAGTATTCACTACTCTATGTATCTATCTATGAATTATCGTGTGTGTGTGTGTGTGTGTGTGTGTGTGTGTGTGTGTGTGTGTGTGTGTGTGTGTGTGTGTGTGTGTGTGTGTGTGTGTGTGTCTGTACCGATTAGCCACAACATTAAAACCACTGACAGGTGAAGTGAATAACATTGCTAATCTTGTTCAAACGGCACCTGTCAAGGGGTGGGATATATTAGGCAGCAATGTCGCGCAACATGCTGCCGGTGCTCCATGCTGCTTCTACTGTAGTGTTACGTCGTTCATGGACGATCTAATTAATTTGAATGGCTCAAAATATTAAAGTATTACAGTTTTATGTCGTTTGTTTAAGTTGCTGTGTCCTTTACTGTTTGTGACATTGAACTTGATACACCAGAAACAAACGGCATTTCTCCTGGTAATGGAAAAGCTGTAAATCGCCTATTTTTAAACGTTTTTAAACCCGGGTCAACCCGCTAATTTTGATGTGAAAACGGTATTACAGGACTTAAAAAGATCAGCTGCTAATGTCTTGGTGCCAGATACCACAGGACATTGGTGGCGCTTTTAACGTGTGTGTGTGTGTGTGTGTGTGTGTGTGTGTGTGTGTGTGTGTGTGTGTGTGTGTGTGTGTGTGTGTGTGTGTGTGTGTGTGTGTGTGTGTGAATGCTCATTATCAGAACACAGGCCTTGATGCCTGTGTTTTGATAATGAGAATTGCTGTTTTTAATCTATTTCCAACAAAAAGTATTCCTGTACCCAATTAGACTCCCAGTGCAAAGACTTGGCATAACTAGACGGTGACGTTAAAATTAACACGAGTCTTGTGATTTGTTTGGTTTTCAGTGCACGTAACTATGCTGGGGGATACCAGGAGTGGTCTAAGAAAGAAGGAAAATGATTGCTGGTGATGCACAGCATTGTCTGCAGAAGTTGGAATTATGAAAGTCACACATCCAAAATTGATAAATCTTTAGAAGGTTTTTTTTACATCCTGTTATTTAAAGTATTTGGATGAATGTATACACTTTGCTCAAATGTTAATAAATATTCATTTTTGGAAATCATTCATGTATGTATCATGTATTATTTAATTTGCAATAGATTACATAATATGATCTTCACATGCATACTGAAATTCCTACTGTTTATTCCCTTCAAGTTTCATTCATAACAAACATTTTACCTTCATTGAAATGCCTTATTCATCTCAGATTATTTCAAATGGTATACATTTGCGATCGTGGAATGATATGTGTGGCAGTTTGGCCTAAGACAGGCCACCCAGGTGGTGTTTTCAGGGCTCTCTGACACAGAGACACAGGCAATGGGGTTGAAGAGTACCAGTTTTATTGTAGAGTGAGCACGATGAAATAAGCCCCGAACAGCCACACTGATCCGGAGCCCAATAACCAGGTGTGGCTGCTAAAACGACACCACCCCATCCCCGCACCACATACCCCTAACACTAAACTGAGGCCAGGGAGAATCCCTGGCCGAGGCCTACTATGACACAGGGTTCCTATACCATAACATAACAAAACACTGGACTCAAAATAGTCCAACAAAATAGAAAAGGTCCCCTTCCCCAGAGACCTGGTTCCGCGGAACAGCGCTGTCCATGGGCTTCCTACCCCCGGGCTGGCGGAGGTGTAGCCCGGCTTGACTGTTGCAGGGGCTGCTTGAAGGGGTGGCCTGGCAGCTGGGCAGAGCAGCTAGCTGCAAGCGGTTACCCGTGGTGGTTGCTGTGGCTGCTTCTCCCCCGGTCCTCCACGGGACATCCTGGGTATGGCTGCTACCAGTCGGGAAAGGGCTGGTGCTGTGGCTGCCCGTTGACCTGCTTCGTGGCTTCAGTGAGCATTTGGAGGGTCACACTCGTGTGTGTGTGTGTGTGTGTGTGTGTGTGTGTGTGTGTGTGTGTGTGTGTGTGTGTGTGTGTGTGTGTGTGTGTGTGTGTGTGTGTGTGTGTGGGGGATGGGGGTTTTTCCTGTTGCTCACTGATTATAATTATGAGCAACAGGCGTACAGCCACACTTATCCTGGGCCATATTACCGAGACCCAAGTCAAGTGTGGCTGCTAAAACCACACCACAAAATGATTTACTTTAAAAAAATATACAAAACATTGTTTGTACTCACTCAGGTCTAAACGTTCCTCTTGGCCTCGGGTGGTATTACTCATTGGATCTCAATTGGTCCAACCAGAGGATCCAGATTTCTTCTTAGTCATTAATTTACAAACCCAAACTTAATTTAATGTGAACTATTCAACTTGATTTCATACAATGAGCAGTGCAGAGATTCACGTTACTTCAGTGTTTCTCAAAAACGCTGAACCAGAAAAGCGTGCAACAAGGGCTCAAACGACAATACCACGAAGTACAAATTCTATTTCAAATTCGAATGTGTTTTAAATAGTCTTGCACTGTAAATGATGAGGTCTTAACGTCGGAATAGATCCATTTCAATTCTATTTCTCCACATACGATCTTCTGCGTTGGTTTAAAACGCATCCTGAGCCTCCAAAACATCTACCTACACTTTAATACAGACAGCAATGAAATCCAAACTATGCGTAATATTCAGTACGACACTGAATTGGACAAAAACAGCGTGGACCTCAATGCCGAGGTCCACCTGAAACCGACCCAGCTCGGGGCCGAGACCCGCTGCTTGACAACCCATATGCAAGCGGACGCAGCGCGCGCGGGCGTTTTCCCGTGCCGGTGCGAGGCGCGAGAGGAGGCGGCCGCGGAGGAGCTGTCGATGTCCGGAGGAGGGGTCCAGCGTGTAACGCAAACTTGTTCCGTCCGTTATGGGACACATTTTAACCCGCGCAAGACAGCCTTCTCTCCGCTGTCAGCTGGGGGGGGGGGGGAGACTGGGGGATTTTCAAAGAAAGACCCTGTATTCGTTGTACAGTATGTGACGTACCTTAGCTGGACGCTGAAAACTAGCTTTCACCAGTGACCTCGCCTGACGTGTTTTGTTTTTGTCTTTTTGACCATAGCTCATTCGCTTGCTCATGCTGTTGAAAAAGCAGAGCGCCAGGAGGGCAAAGAAGGAAGAAGGGGGGCTCCTGGTGCTGCTGTGGACCAGCCAGGACCAACGACACACTGGTAAACCTCAGTGATTCCCAATGAAATAATGAAGCGTGACGGGTATGAATGAGAATAGATGTTTCTCTATGGTATTGAGACTCTCCACCCAACTACATACTCCATATGTGTGGTGTGGGTCCCCACCTGAAAGATGACGTGGATACCCATTTAAAACACACCAGCACCACTGGCACGCGCGGGTATATAAGGCATGACTTCACATTTTTGATCTTCACTGAGCAGTCCTAAGCTGCTTTCACACATGCACCGCAACCCTGAAATTATCCGCTACATTACCCGGATGAGCTGTGTGTGTGTGAATACAAATGTCGGAATCATTTGACCCGGACATTACCCGAATTTTACCGTGCAGGCACCCTAGTACAAAGTCTGGGTAATGTTCGATTGAGGGGCATGTGTGAACAGAGCATGTAATTGTCTGGATCATTCACAGTGAGCGAATGGTCATGCGCCAGTTATTTACCTTCGTGCGGATCTTCGTAGCTGATGCGTACTCTTTTCTGCTTACTTCATTATTCCCCCCCCTCCCCCCTTGTTTATATTGCGGATACGTCCAAATACATGGAGTATCAACGCAAAAAAGGCCAAACTCCTGGTAAGTCTGTAGCCTCGTCCGCCATCTTGGGTGTACTGTAAAACTGCAGCATCATTACATCACGTACGGCCTCCTGCACATTCTATCCAGGCCCCGCCTCTCGTCCAAACCAAACAGAACTAACAATTATTTCCAGGTAATGTAAACGCATCCAACATGGACAATCTCCATTCTTTTGCTACATGTGAAACGTGTTAACCCCGGAGACCAGATAATCAGGTCGAGACATTATCCGGATGTTTTCCAGAGTGCATGTGGGCAAGCAGATCAAGATGTGGGTCTAAGCAGAAGTGTATAAGAAAACAACGACAGAAAATAATACAAGCGATCTACTTATGATACAGACAGACAGTTATATCCACTGCATGTGCACGTGAAAGCTGGCATGTGGCTCCTCTCGGGATTGCTGTCACCTCTCATTTGTCAGTCATCGGGGCTCCGGCAGTCATCAAGCATCCCAAAGGCGTATTCCGCAGCAATGCCCTCTGATACGCTCAGGTATAGCTCTATTGTGGAATCCGGCATTGTCGGTGAGGATCAGTGGGGTGCGCTGAGTCTGAGGGAGCAGGCTGGGTCCGTGACCTGTTGTCGGACGCGTCCCTGGAAGGCTGAGGCGTGGTGAACGGGGGGCAGAGGAATTGGGGGCCGCTGCAGCAGCAGGAGGGCCTTCCAGCAAATTGACATTGATTGTTGAGGGCGGGCCAACTCGCTCTGCGGAAATTCCCGCCACGCCTGCACGGTCACCATGTGCTGCTGAGAATGGACAGTGTGCGTCCAGCAGCTTGCATCAACAGGCAGGGGCGCCTCGGCTCCCCTCGCCTTTGCCGACTTGCGCACGAACTGTGGGTGTGGGCGTCACCACGCCTTCTATCCCTCCAAGCAGTACAGGCGCCTGGGCTGGAGAATCAGGCAGCACAGCGGTTGCGGATTTGTTCGCCTCAAGGGAATCAACACAACTGCTCCCTGTTCTGACAGACACCCTGGCCCATCAGTGGCCCCAAGCCTTTGTATGCATTTCCCCCCTTTGGTCTCCTTCCTCCCCTTCTGCAGGGGATTCGGATAGAGGAAGGGCGGCTAGTCCTGATAGCCCTGAACAGGCCTCACATGGTCTGGTTCTCAGACATCCCATTGTTGATATGGGGGGAGCCATGGGAGCTTTCAGCCTGGAAGGAGGACTTCAACTTTGGGCCTGGCCTCTTAGCAATTGGTCTGCGGTGGTGCAGACCCTGAAGGGGGCACCATACGAGGGCAGCATACTCATACCGTTAAAGGATGAGTCATGGCGCGGGGCGAACCAAGCAAACCCATTTGCGTGTGGGTCTCATGAGATCCTGCATTTCCTGCAGGGTCACACAGAGAGCCACAATTACAATGTAACCTACAGTTCAGTGAATGCATTGGATGAAATGTTTCAATATATTATACTAGTTTCAGATCTAGGTCATCAATTTGGACCTTGAAGGATCACGATCATTCCTCAGCGAATAATTTACAAAATGTCAAAGTTCTGCGGACAATTCAAACTGAACCAGCCAAGTGAGGCGACCAACATTCAAACTCACAATTAAAGGCCAAGCAAGACTCACCCTGCTTTTTTTTTTTTTTTGCCTGCTCCACAACAGAAAACAACTTGTATATACAACAACTGCCACGGTAGTAAGCACACCACCTAGGTTCTATAGGAAACCTATATATACACTGACAGCCTTGCTCATGGGTAAAAACTAAAAAACATGTCTTGGCATCACCTCGTGGAAGATGAAAAACATGTGTTATTCTGTGTTCAGTAAACATTAAACTGTTTGGTAGCCTGCTTTTACAACTTCTTTTTCCAAAAAGTTAACACACATAACTTTGGCTAAGTGATTCCAGTCTACTGTAATTACAGCATATGCCTCTATCTTTTACAGGGGTTCCTGGTGTGCCTAATAGCTAATATAACACCCGCGGCCATTCACTAGGATTTTAAAGATCTTTTGAAACAACTTCAAAACATCTTGTGAGAATCACAAGTCGATTTTGTTTTCAGGGTCATTAAGAGGCAGTTGTTTCGTTCGAAAGATCCTAGGTCTTAAGTCTCGTCTACTACAATGGATGCTAGAATCGTAAGATTTGTGCTCGTGTGTGCACTACTGGGATGGAAGGCTTGTGACTGAATGTGTGATGCTGCCTTGAAGCCTTTTGGTTTATCCATGCCACACAGATGTGGTGTATGGTACAGTTGCGGCTGCCGGTCCGTGGTGTGCTGATGTCCCGTCGCAAAAGCTAGATCAAGGTACACATGCACACACATCAGCACATCCACAGAGTTTCTGGTCCGTTATGATCCACGTGTTTGACAGCTGGTTGTACCTGTTGTCACAGACTCACTTCAGAAGCTGTTTCCCTCCGAAGGCCCACATCCCCAGCCTGATCCAGAGGAGCTGTGCAGCTTCACTGACATGCACGGCCCTCTCCACTTCCTCCTTTCCCTTCAGGTGCCGCATAAATACGACCTTACACTTATTTTAGGATTTTTCAGGATGTGCAGCCTCTGTGCCGTGAGAACACAGAGCACTGTGGTTACTTTCTCAACATCTCTATCTGTGTGGTAATTAGTGACTTGTAGATCCTCATTGAACTGGAAGTGTCCAAATAAGCCAGGAGCCATGAATGAGCCATTCATAGTCTAACTGAAAAACTAAAAAAAAATGATGTGGACCTATCTCTGTGAGCTATACAGGTGAGAGATGAAAGACCGTTTGGCCAAGAGCAACTTCATCACATAGAAGCGTTCCTGCACAGACTCAGTCTGACGAATGCACGGGTGAGGAAAACCTATTTGCTCTCTGTCATTGATCCAGAATCGGATTATTCTGAGATTGCTAATGTTGACTTTAATTCTTGTCTCGCACAGATTAAAATCCATCTCAATTTTAAATCGAGTCAGGGGACCTTCCGGCAAACGTTTAAGTATGTTATTTAAGGCTGTCACGTCATCCCGCCTTGAAAGCTGTTATTAAAATGAACTCAGAAGTATAATCCATCAATAGGTCTGTTGTTTCCACCATCTACCCATGTCCACCTGTAACAGCTTTGTATTATGATGAAATGTCTATTTAATTATTATAATTAGTGTCTTCACAGTGTTATGTGTCCTCGTAGTGTGAAGCTACAGAAGAAAATTACACTGAAAGACCAGCAGCCAACATACTTGAACGTCACCTCTTATATAAAGTCAGTAGCACTGTTGTCTGTTATTAGGCTTTTATGTACTTATGAACACATATTTGACAACATTATGCAGTAAATTATATATTAAGATACAGTAAATTATAAATCATACAATAAACACTACATGATGATACTTGATATGATGTAATTATATGATATGTATGATATATTTAATATGTTATACAAAACAACAAAATACATTTTAGTTGTATAGGCATGTGTATGAATGTGAATTTTAAAAGTGAAATGTGAAAAAAGTGAAACAATTGAAATTGATTGTGGTCCAATTAAGCTCTCCGCTTGGCGTGGAGAAAAAAGCCTGGTGTGATGGAGGACACCCTGTGGTTGGGGACAGGTTTTTACTTAATGCCCCCCCTGAAGCCATTGAGGAAGGCCTCTATGGGGAACTCGGTCTGCAGCCAGTCGTGCTGCTCAGCCCCTGTGTGCTGCAATACCCCAACCTGGCAACCCGGCTCACGCACATACAAATATCCTTCACTGGTTGGATCTAGGGCTGTAAGGATCATGATGTGTTAGTTGATGATTAATGACCATACAAATAATTGTGAAAAGCCACTGCGTTGTATTTTTGTGTTGTTTACTTTTTGCACAAGAGCAATTTACTGACATTGATCATTGGAACATAAATATTTGGGTTGACAGGTGCTTTGTCCGAACCAAACTGATGGAAACATGTTCTATTTGTATCCGATCGGAGACACATAATTGACATGGAAATGCAACCGCACACAGTTTCTTGACTGGACATGTGGTCAGGTGTTGGTCTACAGCCCCAGTAACCTGCCTGTCCCGGGACCTTCAAGCTTCTTCCAGCACCTGCCTGCTTCACTGGACTGCTGTGAACTGGGTCTGAGCGGCCTTCGCTGCTCCACATCCACCGGTGAGACACACACATGTCGGAAGATGCAAGATATAAAACCATATTATAACATTTGATTGTCAGGTTTCTCATCCTAACCAGGTATATTCTATATTAAATGACCAATTTTAAACATACAGCTCGGCCTTATACATTTTTCTACATGTGTCTGCGAGGCTTATGAAATCATAAGTTATGTACGGTGTAATGCAGACTACGCTCAGGTGTTTTATTTATTTTTTACTTTTGAAACGGTAAATAGTCTCAGGGATCAGCTTTTTTTCTCTCCCTTTTTCTGCGTTCTGTGAAGTGGTACGATGAGCGATGCATTCCTGCCGTATCCTCTGCAGATCTGGTGCCCAGCGGTGGGATCGTGTACACTGTGGAAGGTGGGCACACAGAGGAGTCAGCGACAGAGGAATGGAATCCTGCTTCCGTGGAGCAGAGACTCTCTCTGTTCCTCTTCCTGCATCACAGGGACCCGTTCATCTCTGAGCACTCTGAAGCCCTCGGTGAGCTGCCCAGCCTGTCGCTCATTACAACTTTTTCGAACTTGTGTTTTATTATTGGCCAATCTATTCGTATAGACAAGTATGTATTGAGTTTAACAGATAAACCTGAGCTTTCTCAACGTGAATACCATCTAAAATAGGCCAACAAAACGTCAAATTATGCCATGAGCAGGGGTAGTAATCATAACAGTGTGTATATGCTTACCTTTTTCAAAAGGAGATTTTGTTTTTGACATTGGAACATAAAAATCTGCAGTTAATTTGCCTCAACTCAACTGATGGAAACGCTAACTAGTTAAATTACACATTCTATTTATTTAGATACTTTTATTTGGACATGACATGATTGTGGAATCTAATAGATTTGCAAAGTTAGCGATTTGATGGAAACGAATTATCACGGTCAGCTCAGATGGTTGTGATCGTCTGAGCCACACTGAGTCTACATTCATCTGTCTCTGTCATCCCGTCACATCTTCCTGTAGCTCCTCTGTATACAGTAACCACAGCATGTTTGTGAATCCTCTCCAGCTGCTGAGGAGCTCATAGAGCACCACCTAGAGGCAATTCTCAGCAACAATAGGAAGGCGGTGACGACCGCCCTGCAGACTGAGTTAACAAGTGTGCTGAAATCTCACCGACAGAGAAGAAAGGCAAGCTATGATCTCTTTTTTTATGTTTTCACCGGAGGACAAATAACATTAATAAAAGTCACAAACAATACAATGACTTTGCATGACATTACGTAATTTAGCAGGTGACTTTAGAATAAGTACATTTGTCATTAGTGACCAATCCAGTAACACGTTGTGGAATCACAGTACACACATAACACAGAAAAAGTAGATAAAACCATCACAAGTGGCGTTTCAATTGGCAATCCATGAGATCGTCTGTGTTGGGTGGATTACCCTACTAAGTCCTTGTATTCCATTCGAAACTGCAACATTCTTTGGTGTCAAGGTGGCAGCATGGGCTTCAAGGATACTGTATCTCCATAATCAGGTGCAGACATTACAGTGGATTTCATGCTGATTTGATTCATCTGTTCTTAAAGGAGAAACCATTTTTATCCCGTTTCCTCAAACCATTTTGGATTTAAATTGTAATGCCCCACTTCATATTTAAGGATGTGCCACTACACGGTGTACAATATAGTATATTGTACATGTTTGATTTGGTTCTCTTTGCGTGGTGTTTCAGGCCAATGAAAAGATATGCTCAGCTTTTGAGGTGATGCTGAGCTCTGCTCTCAGCGTGGTGAGCAGCAGCAGTAACTTGGGCTTTAGGACGGCTTGTCTGGAAAACATGAAGGTAGGCGAGAAATAAGTTATTCATTCATTCACTCATTTTGCCGTGTGATTACAAGGAGGAAACATGGCTTTTGCGTTGCACTCCTATCGCAAATAACTTTTGAAAGTGCACTTTTTGGAGGAGACTTTTGCAAACTTTACAACAGCGAATAGAATCATGGTCGTGCATTTGACTATTAAAAAAAATAGAATGGGTACTGTGTATGTCCCTGTTTTTCAGGTGAGTGACACCCATGAGCTCTCAGCAGCCCTGCGTCAAGCGCTGAGGAGGGTGACGTCATGGAAGTTCGTTCCCAGGAGCACATGCCACATAATTCAGGTTGAGTGAGAGTCCCAAGGGGCTGATTGCAGAAGACAATCACCTAACATACGTCCAAATGTGCATTTAAACTCTGAGTAAGTCGTTTAAGCTGATATCTTTCTTGACGTTTGTCGATTACTTCAACAGGAAGACGTGCCGCCTGACAGAAATGAGCACACCAGGAGGGAAACCTGAGAAATATTTCCCCTCTTTCATCTCACGTTCATTGGAGTGACTTTGATTTTGACTTAACACTCTGAAGGCAATTCCCATTATGTGTATCCTGGTTATGTGAGGCATGGTGTTGGTGCATTTGAAAAATGGCCAAACAATTATATTGTGTTGAATGCATCATATAAAGTTATTTTGTATGCGTACATATTTTGTTTTGTGTTGAGTTTTCAAAACATGGCGGTGTTGCGTCACTTTGCAGCAGGCCTCCATCTGCTAATGAACCAACGAGTGTTGTGAGCCTGAGTCCAGGAAACACTGGTACGGGATGGGCTTCAACTTAAAACACCAATGACACTTCCACTGCATGGACAGCCTCAAACCTGCAAGATGTAGAAGTATTTATAAGAATGGTGTCAAGATATGGCAGGTGTAGGCTTGGGTTGCCAGTCGTGGGTTGGGCGTTTGGAGGCAAAATTCCCCTCGAATATATATCGATGTATTAGTGGATGTTAATAGGAAAACTCAAGAAATATACAGTGTCGATTTACAATGAAATCGATTTTTATCGTTCTATTTTCGATCTATTTTCTATTCTCTATCCATCCGCTGTTCCTTTTCATAGCATTGAGTACTGAGGCTGCAGACATAACTTAGTTGTACGTTGACGGCGACAACGATATTCCATTCGATCTAATGAAACCGAAGCGAGACGCAACGCTGATCTCGACCAACGTGCGGAAAGGTCCGCGCCTAGAAGGGCATTCGATCGGACCTTCAGCCTCGTAGCTCCAATCAACCCATTCTGGAGCGGAAGCATCTTGAACTCGACCTCGAACTTGAACTTGAACAAGCGTCACGTTCGACGAGACGTTGCCGCGGGCGTTAGGTGGCGCTGTAGCAACTTAAGAGGCGTCGACTTCCGGTGCCGGATGCGCTGTGACGTGGCTTCCCTCCCGGAAGCATTTTTTTTTTTGTTTTGTTTGTTTTTACGCGGTAAAATGTGAAGTCCCCGGATGCCGCGTACGCGAGAAGTGTCCTTCCGTGGGTCCTCGCACTAGAACGCTCATTTTATTTGTCGATGTTTCAAGTGGCAGCGCTCCAGCGAACGCCGCGCCCCCCCCCGTTGCTGTGACTCGTTGTAACCGCGTCTTTGCCTCGTCGTAGATCGGTCATTCAATAACTTCAGTCGGTTGAACGAAAGCCCCATGGCGGCGGTAACCCTGGAAAGCGTCAAGTCAGAGCTGGAGCTGTTCGACATCCCCTGCGAGGATGAATCCATACTGGACAAGCGTACGTTATTATTATTATTATTATTATTATTGTTATTCATAAATATACCTACCATGGTGAGTGCCCGGTGTGCTTTTGCAGACACGTTTAGTTTTGGGCTCCGTGTTGTGAAACTGATTGCCAAACAGTGATTGCGGCACCTCGCCGCCGAACCCTGTCGCAGAAACGTAATTGATGCCTCGAAGTGGCTTGGTTTCATCCCACGAGGGTTATATTTTTAAAGATCGTAGCCCACCCAGCTCGTTTGACCTGCTGAAATGCCTTTGAAGGGCCAACGCCGGGGACATGTCGCTTTCCCGTTTGCCAAAAAGTGATTGCAGGGTGGGAAAGGGTCTGGGTGCTACATATAAAGGGCCAATACAACTCGTAAAAATGCCGTTTTGCACTTGTCAAAAAGTGAGCCCCTATCTTGTGACTGAACGGTTGTTTATGACTCAAAATGACTTGGTTTCTTTAACGGGGATTGTATTTGACAGATCATAGCCCACCCATTGGACGGCAATCGTTTTTTGGTGGATGATCACTTTTTTGGCACAACACCGATATTCCGTTGATTCTTTCATTGTTGTGTCTCTCTTACAGTGTTGGAGCAGTGCATCTGCAACAGGCTGCAGGGGGATGAGATAGTGCTGGAGTGGGTGGCATTCAGCACCACTAAAAATGGTCTGAAACTCACCGTAGACACCTTAGACCAATTTGAGCATGAAGTGAGTCAAGCTCTTGGTGGTCTTTGAGAATGTGAAGAAGTGGTCTTGTATTATTGTTTTTGGCCTCAAATAAGGCAGAATCAGTAGTGTTCTTTGTTGCAAAACTCTCCCATCGCGGGTATTTTAAAGCTCATAATCCAACCTCTGCCAATGGATGACATTTCAATGTACTTTACCCTCTTTGTTCCCTGTGAAGGTTTTAACGAAAAAAATCAAGTCAAAACAAAGCTCGAAGAAGGAGGACCTGCACAATAGGACCAGAGACATCCATTCGCTGCAGGACCTGTATCCTTTACACTCACTCCTTACATTCACACAGCACAATAGCATTGCCAATATTTTATTAATGTTAATATTCCTTAGTTTATTTTTTTAATAGGATGAAGGCAGAAGAAGAGGAGGAGAATCTTTTGGATTCCTATACAACTCCTGCTAAAGTATGCTTATTTAATGCTGTATTTGATGCTGCACTTAAATTGTTGCTTTGTATTTTGGGTGAAGACGTATCATTATTTTCCTCTGTCTAGTCCCTGAATTGGACTGTTTGTATTGGACATTGCTGAATGACTTTCACTTAAACAGTGTGCATAGCGGTTATGGAGTTTTTGTGTTTGCAGGGCTCTCAGAAGCGTGCTCTGACGACCCCCGAGCACCCCCAGTCCAAAAGGATTGCGGCAACCCTGCTGACCAGCCCAGGACTTCTGCTTTCCCCTGGAAGCTTTTCTCCAGGGTACAAAACCTGTCAACAGGCATTTACACGTCACAATTTTAATCCTGTATCACCCCCCACGTATATTCACAGAACCCCTTTCTGTCTCTGCAGTGCAACCCCTTCACAGAAGTACAGCCAGCGTGGGGCAAAGGGGGAGGTGGTGGTCAAGTTTGGAGCGGACCAGGGAGCTCAGTGGGCGGGGAGGAAGGGCCAGGGTGCAGGGCTCTGCCTGGAGCTCCTGGAGGGGAATGAAGAGACACTCCGCTGTGGCTACAAGTTCATGTTCCAGAGGCTCCGTGATGTTCGCAATGGTGTGACAACCCTTGTTTCACTGTGAACCACTAAAATAGCAATACTCATCTAGACATTCGCTGGTTTAATCTTTTTATGATGCAACAGTCTTGAACAAAACACTAACTACAGTATGTGACAAAAAACATAGACTTCTCCAGGGTATCATGTTTTTTATGATTATATAAGCAAACTGTTGTATCTATTGTCCACTCATGTGGTGATTGACAGTCTGACTTTCCATCATGGTACAATGGAAACTTATCTCAGTTTAGTGTCTAGTGAATGATGATGCTTTCCCCTGTGGTCATTGCCAGTTATTGCAATAATAATGATGACCATATAAACTTCTGCTATTACCACTAGAGTTGTACAGTGATACCAAGTTATTTATATTATCCAACCCTTGATTTGACTAAGATTTAAACCGATTAAAGACCTAGAATTTGACTGACGGATACAAGTTGCTTATAGACCTAGATCTATAGTTTCGGAATGATTTTTACCCAAAACTGGTGACTCATCCTATTCTCTGTACAAGACAGGAAAAGTACATTGGTTGTTTTTGTTTTTTTTCCATCCCCAGTGTTGATGGAGAAGATTGAAGAGCTGGGGGAGATGCTCAGATCTCAATACAACATTGAGGAATTCTCTCCCGTCTCTCTACCTGCCCAGGTGCAGAAAAATTGCAGAAATGTTTTTGAAATGGCGGAACCTGGGAGAAGTGCTTGCAAAAGAATGACTGGGGGCAGAAATTCCTGAAATATACTGTATTACTATTCAATTCAATCCAAATTATGGATCATGTTTTTTGATGGCATAAACACCAGTTGATTGTTGTAGCTACCCAGACCAAACCATGCAAGATGAAAATATTATGAATGTTTGATAACATTTTTTTATTTTCAAATAGTGCATAACTGAAAACAGGCATTTGTTGTCTGGCCTTCCTTCTGACCTACAGGATGTTGTGACCGTGCTGGGGCAGGTGTGCTGCGACAGCAACGGGAAGTTGAATGCTCAGTCGCTGTTGTTGGAGGCGGGGCCGGAGCAAGGCGGCCAGCAGGTCTCTGTCGACCTGTCAGAGCTCGGAGAATACTCCTTGTTTCCTGGTCAGGTGAGCCGAGGGAACCCTCGCCGTTTGGGCTCTGTCACTGACCTTCCTGAATCCTTTCATATGTTGCCCTGCTTTTTAGCTGTTAAGACACACACACACACACACACACACACACACACACACACAATGGGGGTGGTCTCTCCTTTGCCTGTGCGCTGAGGTTCGTGCGCTGCAGGTTACAGGGCCACCCAGAGTAACAGAGCATGCCAAGGACCTGGGGGGAAGGCTCGCCCGGCGTCTGACCGAGAAACTCTGACATCAGCAAACCCCTCGCATGAGAGAACCCAAAATGGCGTCGCACAGTGGGTGGATGGCAGGGACCACTTAGTAGTAGCTCTGGTCCAATTTCTGTTCCCGAACGCGAGCTTCAGAGTATGTACTGTATTTCAGAGTAATCTAACTAGATGTTGTAGAAGTAGAAAATAGGCCTAGGCATTTCAGTGGTTACAACTGTGGTTTGGTTGGAAGTCAGCTCTTGTGCCTGTCCTGTGTGCCTGCAGGTGGTGGTGATGGAGGGGATGAACACCACTGGAAGGAGGCTGGTGGCGTCAAAGCTCTACGAGGTGAGTGAAACACCACCCTGCGGGTTTTAACTGAGTGGTAGGGAGGTGGGGTCCGATACTGTGCTTGTTTATTTATCTTATTTGGAAAGGAGGGATGGTTTCCTGTTGTATCCCATTCTAATTGATCAAAGCCCTGATTAAATCTAATAAAACTTGAGCAATCTGAATAAATCTCTAAAAATTGGTTCCTGGATATCTTTCAGCTCACTGTTATTGCAACTGAAAATGTCTGTTTGTATCAGCAAGTACATAAGAGTGAGTACTGTCTTTAAAACAATGATAACCTTTACTTGTATAGCATCTTTCATACATGACATGTAACTCAAATGCTTTTCATTAAAGGACCATCAAATAGTAACAATAAAAGCACAGAAAACAAGCAAAATGCATTTACAAAGTTAAATAATGCTATCACTGCGTCCTGTGGTGCTGAAATACGTGATTTCAGGTCTAATATATTTCAGCTCCTTGTGTGTAATGACCGCCCCCTCCGCTATTTGCAGGGAGTTCCTCTTCCTTTTTACTCCCCGGAGGTGAAGCAGGAGATGGATGAAGGTAAGAAACTAGGCTAGAGGGCAGGACGAGCAGTTTGGATTACTGTACAAATCACTCTTAAAGCTCTCAGCATTGTCAGAAGCTTGGAAAGCAATTTGAAAATATTTTTTTTATCATTTAGACTCCTGATTTAAAGGTAGGCTCCAGTATTTCTTATATTTTATATATATTTTTTTTGTTTTGTTTTTTTTTTACCCAACTGAAACAATGTTGTGGCCTTTGCCCCATTGACCTGCGCATTGCAGCTCGGTGAAGTTATTCTCTCAAAACTGGGTCAATTAGAAAGATTCTCATGACAATCACTAGGGTTGATTCCCAGTTATCGTAAAAATCAGGTCTAGGTTTAAATGCTTGAGTTTTCCTCTAAATACTCCTTCCAGACAATGAACCTTATCAGTGCAGTAAATTGATAACACTTTCTAAACTTCATAGACTGTTTTGGCTTTTCTAATCAACCCCTCTACCTGCTTGATCTTTATATCCACATTTCTAGTTTCTCAATGATTTATTTTGTGTAAATTATATAAAATATTATTAAAAGCATCAAGGGTCATCCCCAATATGTCGTCCAAATGATCGATACTGAGGTATTTGTCCGAGCCCTAAATCCTACGTGTATCACCTTCCTGCAGTTTTGGAGCCAGTGAGTGTACTGGTGGCGTGTGGACCGTTCACTCCTTCTGACAGTCTGACCTTTGACCCCCTGCTGGACCTGATAACGGTCATCGTCAGGGATCGACCTGACGTCTGCGTGCTGGTGTGTTGATCCAATCTTGTTCTCTCGTGTTGTGTACATGCCTCATGGACGTTTATAGTTTATTAGTTCCTGAACCGTATTCTTTGTGTTTTGTTTTTATTGTTGTTTTTATTCCTTTTTTTGTTGTTAATTTTCCCCAGCTGGGTCCCTTTGTCGACTCCAAGCATCAACAGATAGAGGTAAGAGACACAAATAAACGCACTACGGGAATCTAGGCCAAAGCCCCTGCGATTTATTGTGTTATCTCGATAATTATTCAATCTTAGTGGCATCTTGACATTTTAGTTGTTTTGGTTTTTTTTGTTTTTATTTATAAATATTGACCCATCATATGCATGCCTACGTAAAAACTGGATTTATTTAAAAAGATATGTAAAGATCTCTGTTGATCTTGTTTTGACTATTAAAAGCTTAAAGGAAAGACTCTTTTAGGTGGAGCTGATCTATTGTCGCTCTGTGTTTCTGGCAGAAAGCTCAGGTGACAGAGTCGTACAAGACCATTTTCTCCAGGTGCATCGAAAGCATCGTGGAAGGGACCAAAAGGTATACGACTGGTTTCACACCAAATCGAACATGAGCCTGTGTTTGTTTTTACTGGCTTGTACGCTGCAAGCTCACTCTAGGCTTCTTGTCGATAGAGTAACGATACAAATATGGCGATCTTCGGTTATAATATCTTTATAAAATCCTTTGCCAAAATGGGATACCTGAACTGAACCCCCCCCCTGAAAAACTGGGGAAATTGTCATATAAGATGTTTTCAAATGGAATCAGCAAATAGGAGGAAATTAGGTGCCTGTATTTGTAACTATCTGTGGCCTCATCCCTCCAGTGTCGGTTGTCGGCTGGTGTTTGTTCCCTCTCAAAGAGACGTCCACCATCACTTCATCTATCCCCAGCCCCCCTTCACCCTGCCGGACCTCAGCCAGGACCAGGCTCAGGTCTGTCTGTGATCCCCTGAGGATGCGCTGGTCCTTCTTCCTGTCCCTCGGGGGGTAAACAGCTAAATATCCTCCCCAGGGTTGATTCTTTGGGCTCTCTGTGCCAACAAAGGTTTTGAATACTTTTCAATGGCTAACAGCTGTGAAGATGCAATTGGTGTTGAAGTGATTATTTTGTTGTGCAGCGTGTGATGCTGGTCTCTGACCCCTGCACTCTTCTGATCAACGGCGTGACCTTGGGTCTGACCTCCACCGACATCCTGCTACACATTGGCGCCGAGGAGATCAGCTGGTAAAGAGCTCGGTCAACTTTCATTCATAAACTTTGTATATTAAAATAATTTTTCGAGAAATTGCATTTGTATGTTGTACTCTGGTAGCGCTGCACCACATTATCACTGCTGATGCTGGGAACCGATCCACTCCGTTAGTTTTACTGAGCAGTAACAGTTACTGTAGGGTCACAGTAGCGGATCGATTGACATTTAATCCGTATTCTACTTATAATCCATAGCGCTGCCGGATCTGACAGATTCTCGCGCATTCTGAAGCACATGTTGACCCAGAGAAGGTAAGAGAGGAGAGGAGAGGAAAGCACAGTGTTTCATTTTAAGCTGGACCTCTTTAGTGACCTCCCCCTGCCCCCCGCCCTGTGCAGCTACTACCCCCTGTACCCCCCCGTGGAAGAGGTGAACATGGACTACGAGAAGTTCCAGAGCTTCGGCCAGATGCCGCTCACGCCCGACCTCCTCATTGTTCCCTCGGAGCTGCGCTACTTCATCAGGGTAGGTTTGCCGCGCGACTTCTCTCCTGGGGATTGAGTATTTGACACATTTCGACTTGAGACATTAAGCTAAGGCAGTCAGCTTGCAGCCCCGGGCACGGGGATGGAATTGGCCTCGTCTCATCTGAATCTGCTGAGACAAAAAACTAATTACCCCAAAAATTGGCGTATGAGGTAGTAGGAGCTTTTTTCAGGGTTCTTATGAGGACCTAAAGGTGCTTGAATGTCATTCTCACAGATTCAAGTACGAGAAAACCTTGAAAAAAGCCCCTTTTGTGTAGAAGTGCTTGAAAAGTCCTTGAAAAAAAAAAACGATGATTGAAAACCTGTGATATTCCTCCTGGTCTTGTTATACAAAGCGTAACGTAGTAACATCTTTCCAAAATCGCATTTGCGACATCGATTATGCCAGAGAAATGTAAATTGAATCCAGCATTGTTGAAATACACTTATAATAGTAGATGACAATGAGAATTAGAATACATATATAGATACGTTATACTAATATAAAGAATAGACAATAAGATTAAGAGTATATTTTAATTAATAAAGATCAAATTAAAGAGAATTAAAAGTCCTTAAAAATGAAAAAATAGTGCTTAAAGCTCTCAGCATTGTCAGAAGCTTGGAAAGCAATTCGAAAATATTTTTTTATCATTTAGACTCCTGATTTAAAGGGAGGCTCCAGTATTTCTTATATATATATATATATATATATATATATATATTATTATTATTATTATTTATTTATTTATTTTTTATTTTTTATTTTTATTTTTTTACCCAACTGAAACAATGTTGTGGCCTTTGCCCCATTGACCTACGCATTGCAGCTCGGTGAAGTTATTCTCTCAAAACTGGGTCAATTAGAATGATTCTCATGACAATCACTAGGGTTGATTCCCAGTTATCGTAAAAATCAGGTCTAGGTTTAAATGCTTGAGTTTTCCTCTAAATACTCCTTCCAGACAATGAACCTTATCAGTGCAGTAAATTGATAACACTTTGTGTTAGTGCTTAAAGTGCACTTAGTGCTTAAAAGGTCTTGAAGGTCCTTGAATTCCATTTTGTAATGGCAGAATGAACCCTTCCAAACCCAGCATCTATAGGTTTGACACTTCAGGCCCTGGCCATCTTAAAAAAAATAAATAAAACTGATTGTGATCTGTCTTCTAGGAGGTGATTGGCTGTGTATGCGTCAATCCGGGACGGCTGACCAAGGGGCAGGTGGGCGGGACCTACAGCCGACTGCTCATCCAGCGCAGCGTCCCATTGGAGGATGGCAAGAGAGTCAGCCCCTGTTTGGCATGTCAAGTAGTGAAGATCTAAAGGTTAAAATGCCGATCGTCAACAGGAAGGACCAAAAGCACTGTCTATGAATGACCCCAGAGACCCAATAAATACAACTTACACCATTTATTTTTATATAACAGTCGATAGAAAGCTTCTTCAGCCGTCACAAACTGTACGTTGTTCTGCTTGTCAGGAACTATCTGGCTTTTTGTCAATAAATTATTTTTTTCTCACTCTGTTGTTTTGTGCTTTTGACTTGGAGGATGTGCCAATGGTGATGTTAAAATGCACCCACTCTACGGTGACCCGATGTGTATAGCTTGTATGCCTACAAAACAATCATTTCCCATCGTGGGGTCCTAGAAGAGGTTCCAGGTGGGACTGTTTTCTTCCAAACCATTAGAGGCAGTACAATAATTACTGTTTTGATCCCAGTTTGACTCTTATTTTGCTATGCCCCCTACATATGGAATTTTGGACTAAACCATAACTAAACAATAAACAATGTGAGATTGTCATCCCAGCGGCAAAATCTTTCCAAATGGGGTTGGTGGCTTAACACGTATCAAATTGAGGGTCTTTGATATGAGGGGTTGAGAGTCCTTGTTCCACAAAACGACATTGTTTTAGCCGGTAACCCACACCGGCGCTTTCCCTCTGTAAAGTTAACTCCAGCAAAGGACTTTTGGTGAATTGTGCCTCGATAGAAGCCATGTGTGCGTATGTCAGTCATAGAAGCTGTCGATCTCAGAGTCGGTGTCTTGTTCGGCCTTGGTCCCTTTGTCCAGCGCCTCAGAGAAGGACTTCACGGTTTTACTTATCTCTGGGGAATCAAAAAGGGGTCACACGTTGGAAATGTCCATCTCAGACTAAAGTAAACAATGTACAGTTCAGCTTCATAGATGCACCTTTGGAAATTGTTGGGTCAGTTGAGTGGATGCTCATACCTTTGGCTTTGTCTGTCGAACATTGATTCTTTACGCTGAAAGCAGATAGTGGGGGAAAAAATCTTAAGAAATGCATAAAACATTTTCAAATGTAAAAAAAAAAAAATTTACCAAAAACAAACGTCACTTACTCTACTATTCGTGTCCCCGTTTGAGGTGCGAGAAGCTGCTCGATATCTTCCTCGTCATCGCTGAACTCTCCCGCAGGGTCTTCAGAGTTCCTGCTCTCTTCTCTCTCGTCGTCCTCCTCACCCGCTGCCACCTCCTCCTCCCACACCCTTTGCTCCCTCGTTTTAGATCTGGAGAGAGAAGTTCCCGTGCAGTTATGTCGCTGTGATGGCAGCTGTCTAGCTTGTCGTGGCGCCAGATCACCTGCCACCGCGCATTGGGCTGTACCTGTGCTCCTGTGGTGAGACAATGTCGTCATCCTCCTCTTCTTCATCCGGTTCCCCCGCCGCTCCCCCAGTCTCCGCCCCCTCTTCCCCCCCGTCCGGGCCCTTTTCATCCCCCGCCTCTGGGTCCCGGGAAACATCGGAGCCCTCGTTTTCGGTGTCGCCGGCTTCCTCCCCCTCTCCGTCGCAGGGGTCCTCCTCCCCTGACTCCTGGCTCTCTGTGATGCCCTCCTGTTCGCCCCTTCCGTCCTCCTCTTCCTCCTCCTTCCCCACAGATTTCGCCCCATCTTCCTCTCCCGCTTTGGCTCCTTCATCCTCCTCCACGGCCCCCTGGCTGCCTTCTTCCTTTCCCTCCAGATCCTCCTTGTTCTCAATCTTTTCGGAATCCCTGTCCAGTTTTAACTCCTCCGCCCCCTCCTCCTCTCCACCAGGGACGCTGCTTTCGTGCCCTGCCGTCTCTTCTCCATCTCCGTCTGGAGTCCTAACGGCCGCACTCGTTGGCTCCTCGCCGCTGCCCTCTGATTGGTCTCCCTTGCTCCCGGTCCTCTCTCTGGTCCCCTTCTCCACACTTTGTGCTTTGTCGACGGACAGTCCCTCGCTCCTGGGGCTGCTGCTTACTGGTTCCGATGGAGTCCTGCTCTTTGAGCCTTTAGCCTCAAACTTGGAGACGGTGACGACTGCGTTAGAGCTTGCGGCTGACCTGAAAGTGAGAACGGACGAGAGCTTGAAGGAGTTTGAACGATAAGACATTGTTGGTGTTTGAAACGGGGGGCATGTTAGTTTGCACATGGGTTTAGGTGTTACAGCAAGATTGGAAGGAAGGAGTGCAAATAAGGTAGTTCAAAGGGTTGTTTACTTGGTAGAGACCAGTAACTGATAGAAACAGTGGTGACTGGAAGAAGATTTTATGAAGTGGTTATTCACCGATGGGAGCTGCTCTCCTCTCGGTCTGAACGGCTGCGATCTGATCTTCCTTTTGTCGCCTGCCTCCTCTTCTTCCTCTCTCTGCTGTGCTTTGCCCGATTGGAGTCCTTGCTACTATCACTGGTGTCTCCATGGCCGCTGGACAGGCGAACTGCAATCACATGCGCACACATACGTAGGACAGAAGGACCCGGCAGGCGAGGGCAAACACACAAAACTATGCGCGCACGTACGAGCGGGCATAGATGCAAAACTTTCTCCTTGATTTTACTCGATAATCAGGTACGGTTTCGCTGTATTAATCTTGTTTTTCTTTCACCTGGTTTAACGTCCAGATCTTCAGACAAATGTCTGCCTCTGGCTCTGTGTTTGAAATGCCGTTCACCGTCCGCCTCTTCACTTGCTTCTGTTGTGCCAGCAGCCCCTCCGTCCGCATTCTGCATCAGACCCCTGCCTGAAACCTCCGCCATGGAGGGCTGATTCCAGGGAACCTGGGGACCCGGGGGAAGACCTGCTGTAGTAGGAGCCCAGGGTAGGGGCCACCGCTGGGGGTCTGCATGGTGGTGCAACCGGGATGGTTGAGGCAGTACAGGGGGCGAGTGAAGGTATGAAGGGACATGGGAGGCTCCATGAGGGTAACGGGGCACTCTGTTGGGAAAATTACCCAATTGTGTGTGGCTCAGCCAGGAAGACTGAATTGAAGGGATTGTGGGAGGGATGGCACCATCATCGTAGTTCTCTGGGGGGGCCATTTCTGGGGGGCCATTTCTGCCAAGGTACTCTTCAGATGCCGCCGCTCTCCGTGGCTGTTTGGTGTCATCTAAAGAATGATAATAAATGCTGGTGAGATGGGCAGTTTGCAGGTCTATGAGTGCCATGGACTCTGTATACGAGTGTGAGGGGTAAGGGGGCTGTGCATCTATGACGAGAGAGAGAGACAGAGAGAGAGATGGACCTTGAGAGGCTGAAAAATGTGCTCTAGTGATGGAAGTCGCCTCCTCTTCTTGCATCCTCTCCAGAGATTCCTTCAGACGCTCTTCCATCTGCTGCGGAAGGAACGGAACTCTCACTCGTCAAACGGCATTGCACGCCTAAAGATCGGTTATATCTTTCTCGACATATAAGAAACCGTAACACGTCCAAACCACACCCCGGTTAGTTTGTGTATGTGTGCGCGCCACCTTCTTTCGAGCTGCCAGTGTTTTCTCCTGGAGTTGCCGTTGCCACCGCGGATGACTCTCCCGCAGGTACCTCTCAAACTCAAACTGTAGTGGAGAAGCACAGCACAATAAGAATGTGTGTCAACCAAGGCGCGGCGCAATGAGAGAATAAACTTGACCCGTTCACAGTGTCGGGTCATCTCACTCTGAGCGTATTCATGGCGGCCGTGCAGGCCACCATCTCCCTCAGTGTGTCCTGTGCCGCCTCAAACTCCTGGAGAATCTGCATGTTGTGCTGCTGGGCTCTGCGCTCTCTTTCTTTCAGCTGCTGCCAACGCCACTGCAGGTGCACAGCCCTGCTGCTGGAACGACGGGCAGATTATTATTAAAAGAAAAAGAAAAAAAAAAGACATGCAGACAGTGGCGTGCTGTGTGTATTGATGTGCAAGATCAGACAATTCTGGTCAGATCTTCCTATTTCCTGGGGGCGGATGCATGTACCCTTACAGGTGCTTGTCCCTCTGAAAGGTCAGGAGGTCCGTTTGCAGCGCCATCCTCCTGCTCTCACTGTCAGGAGCATGAACAGAGCAAAGTGTTTAAATGACCCTCCTGTCCTTCACACCCCAAGTCTAGATGTCACGCTACAAACTTTCACAAACCAGAGAGCTGTGTATATTACCGGAGACTTCATTTAACAGTGCAACCGCCTTGTTGATTTTAGTTGTGATTTTAATGATTCTAAAATTGATTTACTTCAAATCTTACGCCTTATCCAACGGTTCCTGAGTTAAGGTTTATTCAAATGAGATTAATTAAAAAAAAAAAAAAAACAGGGTTGAATAAATCTCACCTCTTCCTCAGATTCTCTTCTCCACGTTTTCTAAAACAACTTAGTGTCTCCTCTGTTTCGTAACCATGCCTTGGAGACGGTAAATTCTCCGTTATTGCGGCCATGGCCACAAGCTTTCGTTTGACGGAAAGATTAACAGGGATTAAGGACAGGGGGGTTGGGGTTTGCTGTGACACTGGTGACAGTGCATAGGCCTGTTGTAAGCGTAAGAGTATCGTGTGTGTGTGTGTGTGTGTGTGTGTGTGTGTGTGTGTGTGTGTGTGTGAGAAAGTACAGGTGCATTTACATTCTTCTTCTCTGGCATAAACTGACAGTAGCTCTCATTCTCCTCTTTAACGGCAGCTTGCATTCAATTATAATGCTGGATTACTGCCCTTTTCTGTTATGAAATACTGCATGCGTGAGAGCGAACATGTGTATCACAGCCTCACCAGTGCCAAATTGTTCACTTTCATAGGGGCAGAGTTGTGACATCACAAGGACATCACATGACGATGCCCCCAGAGGACACAGCTACCTAATAATTATTACTCATATATATATATGCTCCTCCCCTGGTTCATGCTGGTTACAGGTTGGCCCTCGCCAATGTTGTCGCCAATATATATACTCATGGTGAATAGTTGTGTGTGTGTGTGTGTGTGTGTGTGTGTGTGTGTGTGTGTGTGTGTGTGTGTGTGTGTGTGTGTGTGTGTGTGTGTGTGTGTGTGTGCCTGCGTGCCTGCCTGCCTGCGTGCGTGCGTGCGTGCGTGCGTGCGATGTCAGGCTCTGTGTCAGTGTACCACCTTAAAGTGACAGTCAAGAAAATTTGGTGTTCATCATTCTTTTGTTGTTTGAAAACATTTGTTTTTTATGTTTACTCATTGACGTTTTGAAATGTGAACGTCTGGTCTGTGTGTGTGTGTGTGTGTGTGTGTGTGTGTGTGTGTGTGTGTGTGTGTGTGTGTGTGTGTGTGTGTGTGTGTGTGTGTGTGTGTGTGTGTAACCAGGCCTGGATATTAAAAGCGAACGTCTGTTAATAATAATAATAATGGAGAAATTATTATAGAAACTTCTTCAGATAATCACAGCGGATCATCTGCCTCCAATACCTTCTGTTCTGTGCATCTCCCTCCCTTACACCAACCGCCTGCATGTCCTCCCTCACCACATCCATAAACCTTCTCTTTGGCCTTCCTCTTTTCCTCTTGCCTGGCAGCTCCATCCTCAGCATCCTTCTCCCAATGTAACTCTCATCTCTCCTACACACGTGTCCAAACCATCTCAATCTAGCCTCTCTCACTTTTCCACCAAACTGTCCAACCTGAGCTGTCCCTCTAATGTACTCATTCTTAATCCTGTCCATCCTTGTCACTCCAGATGAAAATCTCAACATCCTCAACTCTGCCACCTCCAGTTATGCCACCTGCCTTTTTGTCAGTGCCACCGCAGAAATTATTATATTGATATGAATACATGCTCACTAAACATATACTAGTGTCTATCTGATCCAGGTAAACTAGAATGCTGCTTTAAAGCTTTTCAGATGCTTTAAAAATCCATTTTAGTCTGATTTTGCCTAGTGGACAGGGAAATGGGAGGGAAATCCAGTATATACATTTTAAGCTGTGGCAAAATTTTACTATGATAATAATAATTATTATTATAGTCAAATTTTGCCACAGCTTGACCGGGTGATGGTATGATATTCATCCATATGGCCCCCTATGTTTACATGTTTACCTCTTGGGCAAGCTTTTAGTACAAAATGTGGAATATTTTGTTAACACACACACACACACACACACACACACACACCTGGAGAGAAGGGTCCAGCTGCAGACCTCTTTCCTGAGGCCCCTTCGTTATGTGAGCCAAACCTGAACAAACTGCCAACCGTTTTCAAGTGTGCACCAGATTCTAATTGAGTCAAAAATTATATGTAAAGCTGATCTTTCTCTTAGAAATTACTGCAAATATCATACAAATCTATTCGAATCGATTCTATCATATATCTACAAATCAAATTTATAGAATGAATTTATTTGTCTTTTGTTTTTTTTGTTTTTATAATCAGTTGTGCCAGTATATACTGGCACATTCAGTATGGGGTTATACATTATATGGCTGTAATATAGCTATATAAAATATACTATCTAACTGTTTAGTAAATATGATATTGTTATGTACTGTATGTACGTAGTCGACTCAATGTTGCACGCGGAACGTTTATCACGCAGCAACTGGCATACGGGGACGTATTTTGATGTGACACGGTCCGTTGTTCTTCCGGCGTTGGAAACGCAGAAATCGCGGAAGTGTCGAAACCAACGTTGATTAGCATCAAACATCAGCATTGCTGTTTTGTTTTTTGTTTTGTCCGCGTTACATTTGTTTTTATTGTATAATTGTAATTTGAATTTGTTATTACAATTATTACATTTACAATGTATATACGAGCAGCGAGATGGAGTCGTCGGTGCCGAGTTTCCGTTTCCTGTCTGGGAGCCCAGCCCCCTCATTCGAGGGACAGAAAGTGTCACAAATCGAGCCCCTGTCCGTGGGAAACATGACCAGCTTTGCCTCCAGCGTGTTTTGCCGCGCCGAGAGGGTGTGTCGCCACCTCCCCGTGGTCCTGAACACCTTCCTGGTGTTCTCCATCACCGGGGAGGTGAGCTACCTGGTGCTGGTGGAGGCTCCCCTGGAGGCTCCCCTGCAGCAGACCGGGTGGTCCAGCTGGTGGAAGGCTCTGCACCTCCTGGCCCAGTGCTTCATGCTGGGCAACATCTGCTGGAACGCCTCGCTCTTCCTCAAAACCAGTCCCAGCATCAAAGGAGTGTTCCTGGGGGGAGAAAGCATGGGCCAAGGGTGGAGGTGAGCAGGCCCTGTGCGTGTCAGTTTGCATACAGAAGAATAATCTCTTAATTTATGTATCTAACCCATCAGAGTGTTCAATTGGCCGTGACTGTGACATACACTTGGTTTAACTACTACCAACTAAATGTACTTATTGTTATTTGCTTTGGACAATAGCCTGTGGTAAAAAGCGATACATCATCATAGTTTACCAAAACAAACCATGTCCCAACTTTTTTTTTTTTTTTTGTTTTGCTCCCCCCCCCTCCCCTGCAGGTACTGTTACGCCTGCGAGAGCCACACCCCGCCGCGCTGCTCGCACTGCTACGACTGCAAGGTGTGCGTCCTGCGGCGCGACCACCACTGCGTCTTCTTCGGCCGGTGTGTGGGCTTCCGGAACTACCGCTACTTCCTGGGCTGCCTCCTGTTCATGTGGGCGGGGCTCCTGTACGCCGTGGTGATGAATGCAGAGGTCTTCATCGTCATACTGAAGGAGGGCGTGACGCTGCACAGCATGCTGCTGCTGCTCATCCCCTGGATCATGCTGGTTACAGGTTGGCCCTCGCCAATGTTGTTGCTAATATACGTTTTTTAGGGTGTTGAGGTACTAGTTTGAAGTTGTGTGTGTGTGTGTGTGTGTGTGTGTGTGTGTGTGTGTGTGTGTGAGATGTCAGGCTCTGTGTCAGTGTACCACCTTAAAGTGACAGTCAAGAATATTTGGTGTTCATCATTCTTTTGTTGTTTGAAAACATTTGTTTTTTATTGTTACTCGTTGACGTTTTGAAATGTGAACATTGGGTCTGGACACACTCTCAGCTCCAGATGCTTTCACGTTTATATTTCCTTTGGCACAAATGCAATTTTGTATTTAAATAATAATATTGGAGAAAAACCCCTCAGTGATATCGATCCAAACACATGCTCACAATACGTATATTGTCTTTCCGATTCAAGGTCAACTAGAATAAATATCCATTTTAGTCCGATTTTGCCTAGTAGACAGGGAAATGTGAGGGAAGTCCAGTTTAAACTTTTGAATATACTATAAAATGGGAGCATTCTGATTGGTAATCACCTGCCATCCCTCCTCTGAATGACTAATCCCAGATCGTTCCAGAGATTGTGGAATGGAAAAGGAGCTTGGGAACCTTAACCTAACAGAATGAACTTCAAGTAGAGAATTCAGCCCTCGTTTGCTGTGATTGCTCTGATGACCAAAGCAGCTCTCACTTCTCCTCCTCCCTCCAGGCCAGGTCTCTGCACGTGCCTTTGCCTTTGCCTTCATCGCCGACACCTGCGTGGTGGGCTTCTTGCTGGTCTCAGCCTTCCTCTTCTTCCATGTCTTCCTGCTGCTGCGAGGCCAGACCACCAGGGAATGGTACTCCTCCCGCCGGCCCTACAACTTGGGGGTCCTGGGAAACCTGCGCAACGGGCTGGGCACCCGCTGGTACCTCTGCTGGCTCAGCCCTCTCGTCCCGTCGCCCCTACCCGGGGACGGGATACATTTCCAGGTCACAGGGTCACTGGAGCCAACCCAGTAACCTGCCAGGGCGGCTGGTGGGGGCCATGGGTACGGAAATGACAGCAACTGGGGAGGATCAGACGATGAGGGAGAGAATGGGTGGTGTGGAGATGTTCAAAGTTCTATTTTTTTTTTTTCCCGCTCACCATCCCACCTTAAAAGAACAAGGAAACCATGGGTGTCTTGTTGAGGGTTTGTCAGTCCTGGCCGCTCTGCTGCACTTTGGACATTTGTCTTTATACCACTTTCGAAAGGATGGCCTCAAACGAAAAACAAAGACATGAGTAACTGTCTGTCTAAAATGCACTGAGATTGTAGATAAAATACGACTGAAACACTCTGTTTTCTATTGTTAGTGTTTCTAAATATACAATCTTTCTACGCAAGTCTTCATCCATTACCATTCACATTAGCTCTTGGCAACATCCACTCACGTTTCTCTGAGCTTTTATCTTTTGGATTTTGATGAGAAGAAACTCACAATCGAACTGGTTTTCAAATGGGAAAAACACAGTCGATAGTTAGAGCAAAGCAGCGCTTTGGGTTCTCGCACCTGGCTCTTCGTGTTCAGAACCTTTTTTTATATCAACCAGATAATGTGGACTTAGTGGAAGTGATGGACAGAGATACACATACTGGAGCTTTACCATACGTCTACTTTTACCCTGTGAAACACCATATAAAACAACTCCAAATTTAGTTTTGTGGTTTTTAACATTGTAATTACAAGTTAATTTGTTGCTCTAAGTGGTTCTATTTCCATGGCCTGAGGACTCAGTACATGCCGGTGCAATCTTCTATGCCAGGGGTCCAATTAGGCCTCGACTTATTCGACTGATTCCCTGTTTCCTAATTTGCCACGGAATTTTCTTTGTCTGTCTTGTGCTTTGTAAGACTGCAAGTCTGCGTTGCAGCCAAATTATTTTGATTATTGATGTTTACTGTTAAGCGTGTTTGTAGTTTGTATGACTATTGATTTTTTTTCCCCATGTAGGTAAGCTTGTGCTTGATTGAGTCATTGATTCGTTTTTTAAAATTATGCAGATTTTTATAAATATAAATGGCGTGAATATGGAACTGTAAAAATGATTTTGTCTGTCATTTGTTTGATATACAGATGTTAAATTATTATTTTTTGAGCCAAATCCAGATCATGTAATAAAATTTTATATTTTATAATTTTGTATTTGAAGTCCCTACAGTATTTGATTCATGTAGGTCCGATGAGGAAAGGTTTTGGAGCAGGCGCTCACTCTGGACACGCACTGCTCACAAAGATCTTTGTGGAGTTGTTTTGTAGAGGTTTCCCCATCATGAACAAGTGGCAGCCAGCTTGACACTTGTTTTACATAGAGAAAATACTTTTTTTTGCATTTTTGCTGGTTATAAGGAATTAATTGTACTTGGAATCCTCTTGTTAACAACTGAAAATGCAATTTGTCTTCATAACAAATTCAGATTTGACCTGTCAAGCTTAATGTTGACATTTCAGTTCCTGATACTGGAATTTCTGCTGCTCAGGTGGTTCATGCAAGTCCGAATTCTCGCAGCCTTTGGAGTGGCCCTTTTATCATTTAATTTCACTCTACTTGTATGATGCAAGTGACAAATAAAATATCTTGAATTTGTTCAATCTCCAGTACAGTAACAGAGTATGTTTCTTTCACCACTGATTTCTGATATCCACACGTGAGTTTATCATAACATTTCTAACTTTATCTGGTTTATTATTTGTATATTTTTTGAATCGCAAACTTATTTGACTTTTTTTTTTTTTTTTGAGTTGACGTTGGTTCGTCCTATCAACTGCATATACATTTTAGCTATAATGTTCAATTTTATCTCATTTATTCATCAAAAAACAATTCCGCGTTTTTCGAGTTTTTCATCGTATTTCCCATTTAAACTGGAACCGGTTTCTTTTTATTCGTTTGGAAATGTTTGTTTTAATCTAAAAGAGAAACGTGAATAAAAACAAACGCCGGAAACGGCTGTCATGGAGCCGGCTGTCAAACCGGGTGCTGATTGGTCGAGGGAGGCGGGAGACCCCCGCCCCCTGCTCTGATCCAGCCAATAGGAAGCCGCTCCCGGGATGACGCGCTGCATGTAAACAAACACACCCGACGCGGCCATTACGCGTTAGAGGAGACTTCGACGAAGATTTCTGAACGAACTGCTGGAGGTCGGGCGTCAGGTGGGTACTTTAAATGGTGTTCAGGCAACCCGCTCGTTCCATCGCACGCACACGCCGAATCTCACAGCGAAATGTCTTTGAGCGGGTGTGTAAAACCCAAGAGGAAGAGCAGTCCTTTTGTCTGCAGGCCAATGGCCCCCATGTTAAACCGCACACTCCGCACAGTCTGAACTGGGAATAAACCAAACTGTAGATTGAAAATCCTCTTTTTAATGTGGCACTGCGTTTTATAACTTTCACCATGTCTTACTTAGACCGTCTTAATTGTTGATATAGACGTTTACTGTTTATTGATCATTTTTAGGTTTATATGCCGAAAATGTATTATTATTCTTAGTTCACACTCAGGCTTATTGTATCTTCCCAAAGGTTCTGTTTTGTGGTAAACTCATCAGCTATATTTACTGTTCTTCTCGTGTTTATTCCGATCGCTTTGCTATCAGGGATCGGGACATGAAAGACCCAAGTCGCAGCAGCAGCAGCAACCACGGCTCTCCAAACATGACGATAAACAACGAGATCCTCCTGATGAACCAGTTCAACTTGGACGACAACCCCTTTGCTGAGTACATGTGGATGGAAAACGAGGAGGAGTTCAACAGACAGGTGACTGGACCCCCGGGCTCAGGCCCCGGAGCCCTCTCCACCGCGCCCACAACAACAACCACAACCACCCAGCCATCTCACTTTGCTTTCACCTTTCACCTCCCATAGTCCTGCCCTCTGTTAACGAGCTGGAGGTTTCTGGGAACCACACGACAAGTGAGGCACCGACCGAACGTGACCCGGTTGGGGTGTGACCTTCGATGGGGGAGTGCGGCCCTCTGTCAAGGTTGTTGTGGTAGTAAACAAACCTACAACAAGCACGGTGTCAGTGGCTTCTTCCCCAGTTGTTGCGGAACTAGTTAAGGAACACGACCACTTCCCCTCACCCATCGGTGGGACTGTTTACATTTCCCAGAGAAGCGCGGTGTGGAAATAACGGGCAAACAAACAAAGGACATTGTAGTTTTGTCTTTAAACTACTCCAATGTCCTTGCGGGGGACAAAAACAGACAGGGGTGGATTTGCGTAGTTGGGACCATTTACAAATAGCACTTTCATTAGTTTTGTCCCCTTTGACAAGGCATGGTTCCCAGGGGTCCTGGAAAACCTGGAATTTTGGATTAATTTTACAATCATGGATTATTACATAATTGCTGAAAATGTCCCGGAAAGGTTTTATGCAATATTTAACAAAATTGTTATTGTGCAATAATATACGCCTTTGAATTGATATATTATAACATAGAATACAATGCTTATTTATCAAATTTTAATTTGCTACTGGAAAGCCTCCGTCAGGTGTTTTGGGTGATTAGACGCCCGAGTTACGCTGCAACTTTCTGGGGTCAGAAATGCTAAAGTCTGCAGGACAGCGTGCGGCGTGTTCTAGTCAAGTTTGTTGTTGTTGTTGTTGTTGTTGTTGTTGTTGTTGTTGTTGTGTACCCCTTCTAAGATATTTTTTCAGCTGAGTACCCCCTTCACTGGCACAAAACATTTTTGGGAGAGGGGAAAAAAAGGAAACGTGAATGATGTGTGTACTGTATGTGCACGATTTGTGTGGTGTAAACATGGACATTAAAAGGGTGCTGCAGTTACAGGGTACTTACAATTGATGGTATGTTCATTAAAAAATGGTTGCATCGAAATATGAGGCTATCAAACATGTGTTCGTATAGATATTTTCTGAACCTGGGAATTTTTAAACATTATAAATAATCAATATTTTTTTAAAGAAACACATTCTTTGAATAATTCTGGAGTACCCCATGCATTCTGGTATAACCAAAGTGCCATAGAAGACTCCTGGAGATGCATTCGTCAATGCTATATTTTAACTACTTAAATTTTAAGACGTTACGTACTTAAAATATGCATATTTTAAATTGCTTACTGTGCACTGAAGCATTGAAGAAAGTATGAATCAGCATTTGAGACACACATACAAAAGTGTACTTAACAGTATTTTTCTATTCGATTTGGTCTGCTGTTTATCCAAAAGAGTTACCTCATTAAATTAATTCTTACGTATTTCGTAAGTGTTACATTTTTCAAGTTTATATTGCTTAATTTAAAAAATATATTTTCCATTAGCCAGCCATATTTTATATTTTATCGTGTAAGTTAATTCTTCAGGTTCATTTTGCCTAGATTTTTTTACATTTCCGATGTATTTTATATTATTCCGATGCTTTTCATTATTCTTCCCTATTTTATTGTGTACAGTTAACTGTGAGATTTATTGTATATTTCACCTTTTCCCCACATATTGACACTTTTAATGTTAATGTTTTGAATCTATTATTTGTTATTATTACAACCTATTGTTTGGACACTGTAATTTCCCTCCGGGAATGAATAAAGTCTCCATCTAACTAGCTATTCTTTGGCCTGTCCTTCGGCCCCAGGTGGAGGAGGAGCTCTGGGAGGAGGAGTTCATCGAGCGCTGCTTCCAGGAGATGCTGGAGGAGGAGGAGCAGTGGGAGTGGTTCATCCCCTCCAGAGACCTCCCCCCACAGGCTGTCAGCCAGTTGCAGGAGCAGCTCAACGTGCTGGTGCTGGGCGGAGACGTCACCATGTACGAGGATGTCGTGGTAAGCCTTCACATTATCACTCCTGTTTGTTTTGTTGTTTATCTGCCATGAGGCTCACAGGGGTGCTGGGTGACACGGAGGAGTTTATCATCACAACTTGATGTCAATACATAGGATGTGGTGTCCATTTAGAATTTGAAAATGCCATTTTCCAAAGGCGGGGAGTATTCCCTTAAGGTCGCCGGGATGAAGCCTGGATAAAGGCGGAGGCATACTTAAAATATAGCAGAACTTTTCGCTCAAAAAAAATGCCTTCGGAACAAGAGAAGAACAAAATGAGGCGGGAATTTGGGTTCTTTCCGTGCAAGGCGAACCTTGCCTTTTGTCTTTTCCTTGCTCTGAGTGCTCCCCCTGGTCGCAGATTGGTCCAAATGCCCTTGCGTCATAGCAAGGGACGGACTTCAACCTCCTTCTCCAGGTCAACCTCCCTTTAGTTTTTATTTCTTCAATCTTCAGCCCAAAGCCACAGCCGACTCCTCCCGCTGTCGCATGCGTGCTTCTTTCACTACCGCCATTGTTGTTTTACTGTTTTGTTTTGTTTTTCTCGCTCTGGAAATAGGTGTCACGGAATCACTCTGGGCCTCCTAGTGGTATGGAATATATATATATATAAAAAAAAAGAAATAAACACAGTTCTTATTCAGTATTCTATGTACTGTATGTTAAGTATGCCTCCACCTTTATGCTTCTGCGAAGACACGGTACACATAAACGTCTCCGGAGCTACACAGCCAAGGGGCTTATGGGTTGGTCGCAGAGGAACCGACACCCATAAGTCCCAAAATCTCAACAACGCAGTGCTGCGCTATTTATGACACGTAGCTGGTTTAGCCTCTGTGATTATCAGTGTGAAGACACCCGTGAAACAAAATGCCTTGCTGCTGTGGGGGTTGCCACTTTGGTCAGCCGAGTTTTGACGATATTGTCCTGGTGCGAGGCATTGCAGTTCATACCTGGCAACCCCCAATAACCGAGCGATGGAGAGCGCTAGGTGCCACACAGCGCAAGCATCTTAATGTCCCTGTTTTCATCTACAGGTCAACAGCAACTTGAACCCAAATGCCAAGGAGTTCACGCCAGGAATCCAGAAGCACATAATGTGACCCCGCTAGCAGGTGGAAGCAGTCGTCCACACTGTGACGCCAGTGAAAGATGTGTTGTTTTGAGTTGTCACTCTGTTGCACTGGACTTAGGCCTGATGTGTTGCCAAAGTTTTCTGCTAGCCTTGCATGTCTCAGTTTGAGTAACGTTACATATGTACCTGTTGTAACTCTTTTGAATGTATTATCAGGGCGAGAGGATAGTTTTTATTTCTTACTCAGTGTTGTGTTTGCATTAGTTTATTCAGAACGTCCCAGGTTCAGTGAAGAACAAACTTTTTGTTTCCCTTTATCAACTCTGGTCTCGTTAGAAATTTCCAGAGTCGTTGGAAATGTGTTTTGCACTTTTTATTTCATTCTATTTTTATTTTATATTGTATTTTTTGGAGTGCTGTGTTGTTTACTTTTAGTTTCATTTAGTCTATCATCTAATTTAATTGAAAAGCACTTTGTCCTTCATTTTGTGGTTTTAAGCGTAAGGGTTTGATCCTCATCTCACATCTCTCTTGTGCTCCTTGTTAGACCACAGTTTGAATCTCGAGCTGTGGGTAGTTGCTGGTTTCCTTGAGCTATCCTTTGCGTTCATCTTCCTCTCTGCTCCCTGCCGACCCTTTCTCAGAGCCTGTGGCTAGATACTGCCACAAACAGATTTTTTTTCTAAATGCACATAAGTACTGTATAAAAAGTCAAATAAGAAAAAAGGTTGTTAAAAAAAAATCTATTTTTTCTTAAACTATTTGAAAATAAATGTTTATGGACAAAATGTTTCTGATCACTGTTCTGAATTTTTTCTGTATATTTTGCATCTCAATTGATTTAAAGGTACAAATCAGTTAAACGCTTTATTCTATTCTAGTGTAGTGATCATTGGTCAAGTGGGACACTTTTTCATTGAAAGGTTTTTATGTTCATTTTTATGTAACTGTATAATGATGCTGGGAGGTGAATTTATTAAGCTGTTTTGAATATATGACGTACAAAGAGTAAGCGATCATATAAAAAAGAATGGCAGAGTACCCAATTTTACACTGAATTGCGTCATATTTCATCTGCTACACAGGAATCTCTCCATTCAAAAGGTTATTTTCATTTATTTTATTAGCATATCCATATGGTCTGTGATGAAAAGGGTGCACTCTAACTACCAAACTGTACCCACAGTGCAAAAAGGTTATCGAGACATTATGATATATTTCAAGTTCAAAAGATTATTTGTCACATACATATACATACGGTCATACATATATGCAGTGAAGTGTCCTGACACCCAATGAATACGCACACATATACACATTGGATGCATTAGATGATATATTTTTGCAATCAACTATACTGTATTAAACTGAGATATTCGGTGAATTATCCCTAAACAATGGGTAATGACATTGGGTCCAACCTTTTTTTTTTTCTCTCTTTTTTTCCTAAACAAATGCAATTTTACTAACTCACTTGTTAATTGCCATTTCTTCTTGACCACTAGATGGGAGTGTTGCTCCTTTTAAAAACAAGAACAGACCGTTTAGTAGTTGCAGTTTTGCCCGCTAGATGTCACTGTTTCTCCTTCACAGTGCACGTTCCAAGTGCAGCAATTTCCCAACAGAAGTAGTGGATGGTGGTTGATGTAACCTTATTTTGTCTTTTTTTTTTTTTGCTATTTTCATAGATATTACTCCAAAGTATTACCAGTTGAGCTCTCATGTTGAAACTAGTTCCTTCTCAATTACTTGGCTTTCTCGAATACATGCACCAAAAAAGGCAGGATATTGACAGAAGCCTGAAAACGTTGATCACCTAGACTTTTATCGCACATCCATGTCAAAGTTTCAACACTTCACTGTTTCCACTGTGCAGATAGGCTTACGTTATTTTAATTACTTCTTGCAGTTGCTGTATTTTAATTGATAAATCCAGAATTTAAACACAACTCAGGTTGGATTCTTATACCAGAAACGTTTTTTTCTATTTCAAATCCCCAGCAGGGATTGGTGCCAGGGGCCAAAGCGTGCACACGGCGTCTACCCCGTCTCTCTGTATCTGTCGACCAGTCTCGCTCAAGCTCCTCTGCTTTCCAATCCATCTCCCAAACACCTAACTGGCGACCAAAACACGCTGCGGTCGCTCGGGCAAAAACAATCGGCGCTGTGTGGCTTGTATGTGGGGAGGAGAGCGAGTGACACCCCAGAGAGAAGTGGGGTTTGGCCCCGCATGCTGAAAGGAGGTCCCTAGCTCGCCCTAACTTTTCATCGAGGGCCAATGTTTAGAGTCCGCTCTCTTTGAGCGTGACATAAAGGCAGTATAGCAGCGCCGCAGTCATAGATCAGCCTTCTCCTCCATTGTGGCTGCGGCAGGTCAGATACCCCGAGACGAAGGCCATGCATGTTGATGAGCCGGGGGCAGATGTCCACCAATATTCCGGGGTCGGGGTTTGTTGCCGGAGCGTTGTTTCGACAACAAAAAGAGGGGTCGGTCCCTATCCTAAGACGGAGAGTCCTGAGGGAGTTCCTCATTCTGTCTGCGTGAGCCGGGGCTGCCGCATGGGGATAGAGGGGTGGTGGGGCGTCCATTCTTGGAGCGAGTGAGATGTCATTAACCTTGATGCTGGGGAAGGGCGGCAGTCAGGGAATGTGAAGCTACAGATGTCTCCGAAAAGTCACGGGTTCACGACCCCTTGTGTCTGTGTCTGTATATCACCATCGTCATCATAAGGGGTTTGGATTTTGATAGTAGGCTGGTTAAACCCCAAACCCCACGCCGACCCCTCCCACTGGGATGACAACACATGCACATTGTTCCTTGGCCCTAGCTGGACATTTTCATACATATATCATAATTCAAAGCTTTGGGCTTTGGATATTAGCCTCAGTCTCCAGTTCGTGTTTTAGGGAAGAAGAACCACCTGTCAAATTCCATAATATCATGCATTCTTTTCAAAAATGTATATGTGCTGTATTTACACTGTTTAATTGCAACTACACACACTTCTTAGTAACTGTTAACTTTTTGGTATTTCACCGCCTTTGTATGCGGGTGTAAATCTGTATAAGGTTTGGGATGTGGTCGTTTTATGTGTCTGTTTTTAAGGAAGGAAGACACCTTTAAAAGATAACATAAGTGCTCAAGCAATATCTGGAGAAAAATGTCGGTACCCTTTAAGAAAAGTCAATCTGTCATATGGTGCCTTTGGTGCTGGGATCATCACACTGTAAACAGTGATTATAACAAACACAAATGAATGTTAAGTAATAGAACGGTATTTGATCAAATGTGTCCCCACTATGATTCATCAGTGTTAACAAATGAGATGCTGTTAGGATTTGGCCATGTCATTCACCCTGATAACTAATCTATGTTGTAGTCGTGTTTTCCTTTAGTTTATGGAGCAATTGCATTATTTACTGAGCTATTAAGTGGGCCTGTCCACCTGTTGGTTGGCATATAGTTCAGTTAAAATGCATTAATCTGCATGTAACAAACATTTTTTCACGGTGGCTTTTAAACTTGATAGGTTTACACAGAATGTGGATATTTGGCATTTTGGAAGCGCCATGAGGATTTCCCTGCCCGTGGTAATGTTGTAAATCGGTCGGGCCATTTGGCGACATTTGTCACAGTTTCTCACTATCCATTCGCCAATGTAGTTTTCTTGATAACCAAAATAAAATCAGGATGTCTAAGATGTCTGGCGATGGCCCAAAACATAACAATCCTCCCTGATGCTGTCAAGCCTACAACCAACCCCCCCCCCCACCTACAACCCCTACTGCTCTCTCGCTCTCTCTCTCAATCTCTCTCTCTCTCTCACTCTCTCACTCTCTCTCTCTCTCTCCCTCGTCCCCTCTCTATGAGCCTGCAGCTTTCAGATGCAAACGAAGCAGACATATGGAGGGGAGGTCTTTCTGTGGCCCTCCTAAAGATTCAGATTGTATGACAAATCACGTGCGGTGCCGACAACCCCACCCCTACCCCCCCCCCCCCCCCCGGCCCCCGGCCCCCCCCCCCCGGCACCCCCTGCTCCACACCCCCAGACAACAGCTTCATTAGGCTGAGAGAAGGGAGTTTTCGCAGCTTTGTCGAGTCAAGCTCAGACCCCCTTCTTCCCCTTCTCAATCACACCATTGTTGGCATCAGCTTCAAGTTATTGCACTCCAAACCATATGTCTCTTTCTGGGCTCCACAAGTGATGCCCGCCGTCCCTGCAACCAGACCTATAGAGGGGACAGAGAGGTTCCAAATCTAGCAGCCAGACAGAGGGAATGTGTGAGGCGTGTAATGGGGGCGGGGGTGCCTGTTTGCATATAGGCATACATACATTGTAACTTGTTTCCATCAGAGGAGTACAAATATGTTAAAAAAGTACAAAGGTGGAAGCGCTCAGCACAGGCCTGGCATGTGGCCTCGGGCCGCTGAGGGAATACTGACGCCTTAAAATGAACAGCAATGCATGTGAAAGAGTAACACACTTTAGCTCACACACAAACCCAGATGCGAAACCTGGGCAGCAGGTGCTTTTCAAAAGGTAGGATTGTTATAGGATTGTTCAAACACTTATTTTGAGTGATGTATGGGCTTCCTTAACATACCTACATCCACTGTCTGTTTTCCTCACTTGCAAAGATATTTGGTTTGGTTTATTCCAAGCCCACCTATATATAAATATATGCCTGGTATTGTCATTAAATGTGTGATTAATCCAACTAAAAGTCATTTTATTCACATTAACATGATAATAAAAATGACATATTTTACATCAGCAGCACATGGCAGCAAATACATTCAGTGGCTATGTTTTGGGTAAATCAAAGGCAGTAAACGGAAACATTAATATTGCTATTATTACTTGAAATCTCAAGGTAAACAAGCTATGCCATTATTTTGTTTAAAATGAGTTCCCAAAAGGTGATGGAAATTGGTCCAAAAGTATCGCAGATCGATCATAATGTGTGGGTGATCAACATTTAAACCTTGAAGATGCGGAAAATGCAAATCGAAGTGTCGTTAACCTCTCAAAGCAGTGAGTGCAAACTGCAGGAGAACAACGAGGACATCATACTCTGTCGCACCGCTTTGAAAAAGTAATGAGCCTAATGCCGAACCACACTGTACATGCATGGACACACACAACATGCATACACACACACAAACACACACAGATACAAAGAGACCACACACACACACGCATACACACATACACACAACCACACACACACACACACGCACACTTTTACATGCATGTTACGTCCCTTTCTATCGTGTTGCATCTACAGATGGATCGTTAAGTAGCTACAGATCTGCACTGTCAGGCTGTTATAAATAGATACACGTATAACCCGGGACACACACACACACACACACACACACACACACACACACGCACACACACACACACACACACACCAGTGTGATGTAATCTTTCCAGTCCTGTGGGGCATCCCCCTCTTCCCAGGGGCATATGGGCCATACGGCCTTGTGTATTCAGCAAGAAAAGTCGGATGAAACCAATTGTAACCGGGGATTAATGACCACGGTTAAAGTATGACTATATATTTGTCCTACCCCGCAACAGTTTAACCTGCGCCAAGCCAGCGCTGCCCTCGCTGAATGGTAACCATGGCTTTGCGAACCATCAGGTCTGTTGGCACACCATTCTGATTGTGGGTGCTAATGCAGGGTAAACTAGAGGTAAATTATGCCCCCTGTGCAAATAAGTGCAGACAAGTGAATAGGAAGCCGCGCAGCGCCTCGCTCCCACAACACAACACCTGATTGATGGCGCTTCCAGGTCCACAAACCGCCGCAGTTTGGGGAAGAGTCGCGGGACAATGCGTCTGTGCCGTCCGCATTCATCTGGCCTGATTCACAACCAGATTCCATCACATTAATATGTTCCCCAACAACGAGGCCCGCTAGGAAAGGGGAAGATATTCATAACCGCAGACAACAGCCACAATGCACTGTATTTTATCATGCTTTGTGGGTGTGTTTGGGGATGCTGAAGGGGGGATAAAGGAGGAGAAGAGGGGAAAGGCAGAGCACATGCCTGGGAAGCATCCCTCCGCCGCTCCAGTCCTCCGCTGGATGTATATTTATTTAATGTCTGCTTCCTGCGACAGAGAAGATGGCCGCTGGGATACTCCCAATACAAAAACCAAACCGCACCGTTTACGGTCTCATGAATATATTTTTCACGTTCACTGAATTAATAGGATTGAATGGTTGCTTTCGTCCTGAGGGAGTCAAAAATGTAGTTTGGCAGAACGTCTTTAAATCCTGAATCACAGATATTCCTGTAACTGTGAGATGTAGAGATGGTGTAGATGAGGATGTTTTAGTCAAATAAAAGGTAAGAGAACATTTGCTCTATTCTGGTCATTGCCCAAAAAAAAATACAATAGAAATAATAGAAAATAATAATAGAAAAAAAAATACAAGGATACTTTTTCTGTTTATTTTGTTTTATTTTTATTTTTTATTTTGTTTTATAGGAGAGTCAAAACTGAACAATCACTTAAACAATAAGAATCACCATTCTTTGACATATTACTAACAATAATGCCAATCTAAAATAACAAAAACAATTGAAATGCTGGAAATTCAAGTAATTTCAGGGAAAAATAACTTGCGGATAAAATTGTGGATTTTTCCAAGTGGATTTTGGAAATCGAATGTTTGAAAAGTGACGTCACTCAGCGCCGCTGTAGTACCGCCCCCAGCATTTCCAAACGACGCCATAAGCGAAGCGAATCAATTAACCAATTAATCAATTAATCAATTAATAAATGAAAGAAGCCAGATTTGAAAAAGATTGCTTCTCGGTGCCAAAAATTCAGAAGAAGAAGAAGAAGAAGAAGAAGAAGAAGAAGAAGAAGAAGAAGAAAAATAAATGATAAAGTAAGAAGTCAAGAAAAGTGCAAATACAAATATAGCTTTTTTTCATTTCAAGCAATTTCCATATAATGCAATTGCAATTGTTGTCTAGATCTGGTCTATTATGTAAATATCTCAAGGTGTCTGCCGCTTACTCACTTTGTATTTTTGACGTCACGGTGTTGTTTTTCGTGCAGGGATAGTGCAACAACAACACGCCTAAAAAAACACACACACACACACCCCCACACACACAAAGCATTTTGTCCCCCCTTGGAGCAGGGCTGCTTGTAAGCATGGATTTTGTTTTCTTTCTCTCACCCTAATGCCTCCACAAAGATGAAGGGGGCGCTTTCAGACGGGGAGGGTAGTAGTATCTCTGCGGTATAAGGAATTAATTACCATTGAGAAGTAATGGTCCCATTCTGCGCTGCTTGAGTTTTTTAACTGGGGCGGGGGGCACCGGGCCTGCCCCGACGCCAAGGGAAGGGATTAGACCGAGGATTACCATCTCAAAACTCCTGTGAGACTTTCTGACTCAAAGATCTTTCTCGGACAGTAATCGCGTTAATACCCGGGGATTAATGCTTTGGCAAAATGCAAAATTGAATTTTAATTCGGGTTGTATAAATAGATATGAAATAAATGGGGGAAGAATGGGCAGACTCCCTTCCCCGCACCTCCACGCACGGTCCCTCCCGGCGTCGCCCGCCTCAATGGGCGCATTACCGTGCGTGCGCGTCGCAGCTTGCACCTTGCGTTGCGCGCCCGCAGCACCTGCCGCGCAAACAGACGCCGGCACCTCTTTCCATTTACGAGAGCAGGCAACGACTGTTCACAGGCATGAAATGGTGTCGGCGAGGCCCGAAACTCCGAGCCAGGCAGCGGGACGTTGACGTTCTGCGTATGGAACGCACGCTGTTCATTCTACCGATTTGTTTTCGTTTTCACCCCGGCAGCACCGTAAAATGTCCGTTTGAAACGGAATGGAAAAACTGTGTAGATAACAAGTTATTGAGTTAATAAGTACAAGTTCAGTGTTTCTGGCAATACAAAAAGCCAAATGCACATATTTTAGATGTGTTTGTCGTATACCGTCAAATGACAATTTAGACAATAAAACGGAAAAAGGTATATATAGACATAGAATATATATAGAAGAATAGCAAATAATTGAAATAAACAAAAGAGGACAGAAAATAGCACAAATTTGAAATAAAAAAAGTATCTATCTATCTATCTATCTATCTATCTATCTATCTATCTATCTATCTATCTATCTATCTATCTATCTATCTATCTATCTATCTATCTATCTATCTATCTATCTATCTATCTGAGTGTGAATTACCATCAGAACAGTCTATAATGAGATTTGTTGTGAGCCACACTTTCTTCATTTTTTTTTTCGTTCACTTTCTGTCTTTTTTTTAAGTGGTGTTGTGGGGTGGGTGGGCGGGTGGAGCGGTGCGGGGTTGGGGTGTGGAGGGGGTGGGGTGCGGGGATAATTCCTAATTCCTCTGTTTCATTTTCTCACGTGTTTGCGCCATTGAAATGCAATCACATCCCGTGCACTTGTGCCTAATCCTGTCAGAGCATCACCCTGGTAACCCCTCTCAAGTGTGGACAGAAAAAGACCTTTTTTTTTTTTCCTCTCTTTGTGCCCCCCCCCCAAAAAAATAAATAAATAAATAAATAAAGAAGACGTGCCTCCGCCGCGTCCTGCCGGCTCACACTTGGAAATCCAACCAGGCAAAGTTGTAAAACAGTTATACCTTTATGGCTTTATAAGACCAATAGGCGCTCATGCCCGACCTTCATATGCAAAAAAAAAAAA
>NC_137199.1:12913120-12918120 GCF_960531495.2 Zeus faber | reverse complement strand
CTTAGTATTGATTTATTGATCATACGATCCTATGAAACTCTTAGATTTTAATATAAAGTAAAAAAAATTCTGCTAAATGTATCCAAAGAACACGCTTATATTCATATATTTTGTAAGTGTATCTTAAAATGATCCTTTTGGTTCTCAAAAATGATTATTTATTTTTGTTGTCCTCGAACACGTCTTGAAGAAATGACTACATATGTATTGGGGATTTTGTGGAGCCAGAGCCTGCGGGTGGGTGTCATCACCCGGAGGGGACAGTGAACACACTTACCCATTACCACAGATCCCAAACTGGTGTCTCCCAGCACTTCAAGGTCCCTTAATCCCCTTTAGACAGCATCTGGACCTGGAGCCCAAAGCTCTCCCGCTCAGCCCTGATTTGTGGGAGGTTTGATTTCCCAAATCTCATTTCACCGGACGGGTGGCACACTTCTGCAAATTTTCTTTTCTTCTTCAGCTCGAAAGGGGAAATGGGTGTCTTCATTATATCTAGGGGGCACTTATTTTGATGTCCATTAAATCCTGGGTGTGTCGGATTTGGAGCCCCGAGGTCCTCCACTCAGCCCCTCGGGGACATGTGGGATGATGAAATGAGCACACCTCAGGTGTGACAGCTTCACAGCTTGTGTGTGTGTGTGGTGACAGAGGTGTGTCGCCCACAGGACGGAGATGCTTAGAGAAGGATAATGACTTGTTGTTAAAATAGGAGCTTAAATTCAGTCTAATTGGTTCTAAGTATTGCAAACTGCTTAGCGCCTTCTTGACGGACAGGCTCTGACATTATGGGGTGGGCCCACAGGTACACAGATAAATAAATGCCAGTTGTTGAGATAAGGACGGAACATATGTCTAATAACAACTCGTTACCACTTGTAAGAGAATATTGGTTTAAGGCTCACTGTAGTGCTTTTTGGCACCTGCTGGAACTGAGGGTTAAAAAAATGATGATTAAAAAATAAAAAATAAAATAAAATAAAATATATATATATATATATATATATATATATATATATATATATATATATATATATATATCATCAGGTATATATTTATATATCTATATATATATAGATATATATATATGATCATCGTTGTAGGAACCCACTACAAAAACAGAATATGAGAAAAATCTTGATAAAGAAAAACTGTCACTGTGACATAGTTCATACACACAATCTCCTTCTATAACTTTCAAAAAACAACAGTTAGTAAAATCACTGTTTCTGTGATGTTCAGCAATCCGTGTTTCTGTACAACGCTATGCAGGGGCGGTGTTGGTGATGGGGAGGCCTCAGGCAGGACCAATGTGAGGCCCTTCTCCACCCCACTTAATGCAAGCATGGCTAGTAAACAAAAACTATTTAGAGAGAGCCCATTTCAGTGAGCAAAGCTCAGGAGAACCGTTCAAACAGCAGAAGAGTAGTTTGCTCGTTGTGTTCTAACTGCAGCGACTCAGGCGGAACTGAGACTCCCATTTGGAACCAAAAGAGAAAGAAATTGTATTGATCCTGTTAGTAATCCTACGTATAAATACAAATGGATTTATTTTAATCGAAAACATTTTAGCACAATTTTTTTATGACCTCCTAAATATTTCATAGAATAAATGACTTTTTTGTTGAAGATTTGTACACATATTCTATCCTGTCATATGTAATGTGTAAATTGTGACTACTTATTGACCATAATTCAGAAACACTGGGGTGTTTTTATGTATTTATTTTCCAACTTGTTTATTTAATTTATATTATACATGTATTTGTACATATTTCATCGACAATTTCTGTTTTCTACCTGATTTGGTATATATACCATATAATATAATATGGTATCTAGGCAAATTCCTCATTCACAAGATAAAAATCTGTCTGTCTGTCTGTCTGTCTGTCTGTCTGTCTGTCTGTCTGTCTGTCTGTCTGTCTGTCTGTCCGTCTGTCAGTGGCGTGAGAAGTACGTAGACCTTTTAATGAAGTAAAAGTACCAACACCCTGACACAAAATCAAATCTCTAGTGACCTCGGATGTACAGAGCATTTTAGGGGCAGGATAAAATGTATCATCTCAGAGAAGCTGGAACACAGCGGGATTCTGTGATGTGATTGGTTGAGACGCTGCCTTTCAGTGCCGCTGGCGTAGGTTCAAGTCCAGATTTCGCCAAGTCACCGCCATTGTGTCGTAACACCAGTCGCTAGGTCTCGATGGCTCAGAAAGAAAAGTTGCCGGTGTCGGGCTTGGCAGTTAGACACCGGGAGAGATCTTGTAAGGCAGCCCCCCCAAAGATGTGTTTAAAAGCGCCCGGAAGCCACAGCTGAGTGTCGAGGCAACCTGGTTGCATGATGGCCCGGACACTGCAGTCGCGGGTTCAAGTCCCGATTTTTCCATCCTTGAATCCAATGATTGGAGAAGGAGGCGAAGCTTCGTAACACTCAGTGGCTCAAGGAGAGGAGTTGTGGAATAAGAACATTTAACTTGGAGGTTTTCGATGCCAGCCCATTTTTCTAAAGAAAATGCCGGGGACACCAGCGCTGAAGGTGACCCGGTGGAGTGATGGTTCAGACTCTGACGTCACTGGCTCAAATCCATGTCCGACTCCTTGAATCAAATGATCGCACGACACCACCACGTTCGATTCCACCTTTTTTATTGTTGTTGATGCTGCTACTGAGGCGGAGAGGGAGTCGAACTGGTCACCCGCCTGATGTTCTTGTGTTTGACGTACATGGGCCAGACGTGACCGTCAAACAGACCGGGCGGGTCTGGCACAGTGTAGTTCCTTGAGCACCTCCCCTTTTTGCATTCTTCATATGGGATGGAAATAAAATAGCGTTGGTTCAGTACGTCGATCAAAGGTCCGTAGGTGTAAAGCAGAAAGCCCTCCACGATGAGGATGTGGATCTCTTCCAGCTTGGGGTCGGAAGGAGGGAGAATCTCGGTGTCCAGGATGTTGTTGACTCCGTGCGATTTTTCAAACTTCACCGGATTCTCCAGCCAGGCGTAGGCGATGGTGCTCATCATGGCGTCCATGTCCAAAGCAGTAATGACATCGTACTGCTTAAAGCCATCTTCACCGACTTCAATCTGATCTTGGGGTTAGTCCACAGGCTGGGTGCGCGATCACACCATCAGGCCACCGGCTCTCAGCACCTTCACACCCAGCCCCGGTCTCCGATCGTTTTTTTTTTAAACGTGCACTTGTGTTGCCGCCTTTCAAAAGATCACCTGGCATGTATGTATGAAGTCCTCGAACCCTGAAGCCATCTCGAAGGCGTTGAGTCTTATGGAGCTTTGTCATCTCCTCCAATCATTTGATTAAAGGAACAGGTCAAATAAAGGCTCGAACCTGTGACAGCAGCATTTGAACCATCGCTCCAAAGACCTTTAAAAGATATACAGTGGAACCTCGCATTACGAGTGTACCAGTTAACGAGTAATTTGTTCTACGAGCCGAGGCTCGTGCAAATTTTTGTCCTGTTTTACGAGTGGAAATCCACATTACGAGCGAGGTTCATACAGCGACCGCTAGGCTCGCACACGCTCTCCCGACAAGCGTGGCCACCGCTCGCTCAGTTCACGCGGAAGTGTCCCTATTGTGTTTTCCCAGTGTTTTTCTAATAGTTTTGTGCGTTTTTTGCTATCATTTTATAATAATTAGTTGTGTTACCCATGGCTCCTAAGGTTAGTGCAAAGAACAGTTCTGAGAAGTAGAAAAAGCTAATTACAATAGAATTGACGAAGGAAATCATTGATAAACATGAGAAAGGAAAGCGTGTAGTGGACCTAGCACGTCAATACGACCGAAGCACGTAGACGATATGCATATTCTGTTTCAAGACCCATAAAGAATTATATTTGGGTGATTTTTGGGTGGTTTTTGGGACTCGGAACGGATATATTATATTTTAATGAATTCAATGGTGAAAATTCATTAGTAAAAGGAGCATATCGTAAAACGGGCTCGGTCATGGAACGAATTAAACTCGGAATGCGAGGTTCCACTGTATCGATATTTTTTATTTAACTTTTAACTCACTTTTTATGATATATTATTATATTTTTATTAAAACATATTCATTACTATTTTTACTCTCCATTTTTGTAGTGTAAAGCACCAAGATACTACTGTAGTATTTTTTCTTCTTGAATAGCCGTCTTAAATAGAAGTCTATGTCCTGCTGTCGTATGCCTGATTATCAATCCGCCCCCGGAAAAGCGTTTCCCCGCCTGTGATTTGCACCTTCCTCAGCGTTTGTTCAGTTAGGTGGAACGGCAGCTCGTACCTTTGCAGAGCTGGCACCATATGTCACCCCGCAGCGCCGCCGCTACCTCTGGCAGCTTGCGCCATGTTTATACTGATTGAGTTACACAGATAATGGAAGAGCCCCAAACTCCACTGAGCACGGAGGAGGGAACATGACGAACCTTTTACTGTAATCTGCACTCCACGACGATAACATATGGCTGCAAACTCCAAATAAAGTTTGGCACTGGTGAAGAAATCAAGGCGTGGCCATCGCTTTCATAGCTGCAGGATGCTTTTCCATTGCTGCTTTGGGGAATTTTCGGCACGTTCAACCCCATTCACCTCAACGCCATCGTACGGCCGTTACGGGTCCTCTGCCGGGAAGGCGGTAGCCCTTCCAGGAGTGCGGCTCTAACTTTGGTCGGAGGGCTCAAAGTTCAGCTAGAAATGATTTACGGTTTGAATGTCCAACACTCCCACTGCTCTGTCCTCTTTCTTTTTTTTTTAGTAGCTCCTGTAGCCCCTGAGGAAGCCCGTAGTCGGGAGAGACGCTCTCCAGCGAGACAATAGTCTGATTAATAAGTGCCCCACTCCTCAACAGCACACTTGCATTGATCCCATTGTAAATTCCTCAACATTGTTCTCAATTTGTAAACCCACTTTATGTGCTTTGTGTGGAGTGACTGAAGCCCTCCACAATGCACCCCCTCCGCTCCCTTCTCCGTCCTTGTGTCGGCTTTTTACGACGGAGTTGA
>NC_137199.1:12870620-12908120 GCF_960531495.2 Zeus faber | reverse complement strand
TGAGAAAAAGTTGTACAAAATATTAACGTTGCATTTTCATTTCAGGAGTTGCTCTCTGGGACATGGGAAAAAACACAGTTTGAAATTGTTCTGCACTGCGATATGTGAGGGTGATCTATTTAGCAACAAAATTAATTCATTTTAATGCAATCGTTCAACAAAGAGCAAAGTCAGTTAGTTAGTTAGTCAGTCAGTTAGTCAGTCAGTCAGTCAGTCAGTTAGTTAGTTAGTCAGTTAGTTAGTTAGTGAATGAGTTAGTTAGTGAGTGAGTGAGTGAGTGAGTGAGTGAGTGAGTGAGTGAGTGAGTGAGTGAGTGAGTGAGTGAGTGAGTTAGTTAGTTAGTTAGTAAAGTTGCCGGAATGCCACTACAAAAGGTTCAACTTGATGAACTTCAACACAGAAAGCTATTATTGTGTCAAATAATCCTATTTTAAACACCTACTTGTCCAAACTTGTATAAACTTGTCTCCTTAATTTATGTTTGACTCCTCATGGTCGGCGAGTTTCCTCACTTGCCAATCAACCAGATTTGGTACCGGTATCATTGCGAGGACGGGGAAGGAATCGCTCGCACATGCGTGCCCTGACATTATCGACGGCTTCTCTTCCCAGCAGAAGCTCCATCCAAATCCCAGCAGTTCAGAAGCCTTTCAGTCACCTGCAGCGCCAGGGGTTTGAGGACTCTCAGCTCGGTGACCATATGTTGTCTGGCGTGTGTCAATATTTGTTTAAACCTAATTTGTCAAACGGTTGCTTCCCACTTGCACGTAGCTCATGCACCATGGATACTATTCTGGCTGATTGTGGTGTGTACGAGAATCGGTCAATAGCAAAAGAAGACGAAGGTTTCAGTTTCCCAGTGTTCCTTGCTAATGGCACAGGAGCACAAATATAACAAACAAATATATCGTTTTCAAAGTTGGGAAAAAGCTACAGATGAATAGATGTCCATGAGTCTTAATATGATACTAATATGAGGCAGATAATATGAAGTTCTTTTCTAGCCTTTATTTAAGGGGCCAGATTCATGATAGTATCTCCGCACAGGAGGTAAAGGTCACTCGCGCTCACAAAAGCGCAGCAATCGTAATCAGCTTACAGATGACTGATGACATTCTTACATCATCGGTTATCATTTCAGACATAAAAATGTAATTAATTTTTTTATTTTTTATTTCATTAAACGCATGTCGTAATGTATTGCTTAGTTCATTTATTTATGTCATAACTGATTCACAAATAATGAACTAACAGTTTGTCAGGATTTAGATAGCTGTTTTATATGTCATTGTGTCGGTCTTATAATTTCTTTATTTCTTTATATTTTCTATAATTTCTTCTTTTGTCTTACTTATCTTTTTGATAACTTTATAATACTTTTGTAATATAATTTATTATTATTATTATTATTATTATTATTATTAGTAGTAGTAGTAGTAGTAGTAGTAGTAGTAGTAGTAGTATTATTATATTGTTGTAACAATAATAATAATAAATATCGCTAGAGGCAGCAATAAACACGGTGCATTATCAATATGATTTGGCGACATACGTTTTCTGAGTCGTGTTAAAATGCAGAATTACTACCACCAATCGATTTCTTGTTGCGTGTTATGACTTTATCCTAAAATTTTGAACGTGGCTGTCTACCTGTCGTCCACACAGTCCAGTCTCACTGCGTGTCTGTGGAAGGAAATCACTCCGTGTGGAAGTTCTCAAGTCCAAGGCGATACACACACACACACACGCTCATGAGGTACAGTACCAAATACAGCGGTATATGATATTAATGTTTCCCGCTTTGTTTTCTGTATATTCAATTTGTAAATATTTTATATGAAAAAAGAAAGACACGGTAGAGCCTCTGCGGCGCAGCACGGGAAGACACTTGTCGAGGCTCTCAAATTCACAGAGAGGCAAAATAAGCCAAATATATCTAAAGTCGACTTATTTGCACAGTTGAAGAACTTGAATTCACCTCACCTCATGTTGGAGCTGTGCAGTAACAGCTGGGCTAATGTTGTAATAATCCATCCAATGAGTACATTCTCGAAGCGCCACATTCCACCATGTTTGTTTACATTCGCACCCATTAAGCTCGCAGGTAGCGTGAAGCACCGTGTCATAAAATATTGGCGTAAAGCAGTTCTGCACTTAAACAAAGATTTGCGGAACGCGGCGCATGGGGAAGTTACTTATTGACGACTATATTTGGTCGTGTTCGCATTTTTTCCGATACGTTACGATTCCTTGACGCCCGGAAAGGGTTGCCGTTGAGGTCAACGTTACTTGTTTTTCCGACTCGTTCAGAGTACATGAAACGCATCATGGATTCGCATAGTTTGAATGTTGGGACTTCCTTGGATCCCGCAAAGTATTGAACACAACGCCGCATCTAATCGGGGGATATATCGTAAAACAATGTCTTCATTCACAAAAAGGCCAAAGAGATAAAATATCAATCGAACAGCCCCGCCGACATCAACCAGGTAAGACGGTACATAAACACGCTCATACACGCCTAGTTTGTTATCTCAAACCGCTACAGAGCGATGGATTCAACACCACGCCCCGTGCACGACCCCAATGGGCGTTCTGAGCCACGACCTGAACATTAATAGCAAATTGGATGATGATGTCACAAAGCGTCTTACTCTAAAACTCATCTTGTCCCATTACCCGATCAAACATTTTTGAAAATTGCTCTTTCGCACGAAAGTTGCGTTCAGTTAAGCTACTTTTGGTCACATTTAGTCGTTTTTTCACTATTTTCTACTGTGTATGTGGCTCGATTCGGATAAAACTTGAATCCCGAGGTGTCTGCGACGTGCCGGTTTTAACGACACGTCAACCGTGCCCGCCCCCGACCGCTCCAGCAGTCGTTCTGTTCCGGACACTTTTGGCCCGAAAAATTCCAAGGATGATAATCAAAATGTGAACAATAACAATAGCAATAATAATAATGAACACCATTCATGTGTGTCTTTTACATTGATAGAAATGACATCCATATTATTCAATCAAATAGTAATAGCAGTAATAATAATGCATCCTTAATTCTAACGATGACTAGTAGTTTGTGATGGGAATAATAATATAACATGATATTCTGGGTGGGTGATATGTAAGTATGACCTCATGGTGGATGTGTTCCCTGGTGCCGCCTCTGCAGTAAATATTCTGCCGCGGCCCCCGATGACGTCCCAGCCTCCACTCAGTATCCTTTTACTGTCTACTGTGGGGTCGTTACTTTGAGAGTGGGTGGGTGGGTGGGGGTTATGAGGTCTTAATCAGGGCTGCAGAGGTCAGGGCCCCCTCGTCTTGTCTTTGACAATTACCATGAAATTCTTAATGTCCACAAGACCCACGGCGGCCCACATTTACCAGTGTCATCCAGAGGGCGCAGAGACACCAAGCTGTGCCTCCCCTCCACTGCCTGCACATACCCCCCCCAAATCGCTGCCTCGACACACACACACACACACACACACACACACACACACACACACACACACACACACAGCCATTTCATCTCGCACCCACCCTCCCAGGGTAGTAGGGGGTTCAGTGGGGATATTGTAGGGCGCAGGAGGGGCAGTTGGAGGTTGAGGGGGTGGCTGTCGTGCCCCGGCTGAACCTCTGACCTCTGCGGTTTGGAAGAGACCGAGGCAATTTCCAGGGTGATAAACGAGGCGCTATGGCAACGGCGGTCAGGCTGCCCGTGGAGACGGCTTCAGAATGTGAGCTGTGCATGGCGCTCCGCGAGGAGGGTGGATGGACAGCAAGGGTTCCTCGACGGTGGAAAACAGATCTCCGCCTCTGAACCGGCAGAGTTTCGTTTCGTATTTGTTCAGCGGAATTTGGCAAATGGCTACGCGTGGCTTTGTCGAAACTTTAGTACCAAACCTAAACCAAAACACGCATTGGCTTGTGCAAACGGGAGAAATCTCACATCAAGTTTCATATTTCTGCAAAAAACGCATTTCTGAAACAGTGTTTTGCACATTTTGTGTGATGAGTTTTCTCTTTATGGGTGTTCCCCCCTCGCTGTCCCAGACTGGCCCGCAGACTGAATAATGAGCTCCTCTATTTTCCAACTCGATATAGTAAACCTTTCAGTTGGATTTCTTTTTTAAGTTCCTCCGGAAAAAAAAAAAAAAAGTTTAAATTCACCATGAAGAAAAGTATAAATCAGACATTTAAGTTGGCCCTTGCTTCGTGGCCGGCGACACAATGCCAGAGAGGAGGGGAGAGAACGCGGGGAGCGCCATAATGTAAAATAGTTAAAAGCTTATTAGAAGCTCTGAAAGGCAGAGTGATTTTCACTTTGTTTCGGAACACCCTGGGCTCATCCTTTCAAGTGATTGTGAAGGGGGCAATTCAAATCTCTTTGGGCCCATATGAATGAAGGCCCCTCTTAAAGCCTCTTTATAAGCCGGCAAATTCCCCGCAGGCGTATGGCCTTTAGCTCCATTACTGATTTACCCGCAGCATTCATCTCGGGCCTTCTGCTTCTCCCTTGCTATTGTCCTCCTTCCCCATCCACCCCTGCACCTGACAGCACCCACAACCAGACTGCACCCAACGCCTCCTCTCCTCCGCTCCTTCTTCTTATTCTCCTCCATCTTCTTTTTTTCTTATTCTTCTTCGTTCCTTGGTATTTTTTCCGCCTTCCGCTTCCTTCTCGACCGTCGATCGACGTTATTTAAACGTCTCCCTCACGGCCCTGCTCTTCTCCCCGAGAAAAAACAGAAGCTGAAAGAAAGAGAAGTGAGAAAGCAAAGATGCGGAGCAAAAAAAAAAGTGTGTGGGGGGGGGGGGGGTGAGAGAGGAAGATTGATTGATTGTGCTCCGTCGCGGTGGGGCAGAGCCCAGTTAGCAGTGTTAACATGGACGACTGAATGAGGCGGGTCTCTTTCTGGAGAGAAAAGGGGAGACCTGACCCCCCCTCCCCTCCCTCCCATCTTTCTCACCCCTCCTTCTTCTCCCATTCAGATAAAGGGGTGAAAAAATTCCAAGTGGGTCTATTGGTCCTGTACTTAGATTAATTAGACTCCCTTTATAGAGGCCTTTCAGCGCATCTCTCCAACGGGGTCCCGGTTACTCTATGTAGAGTTTTTTCACAGTAATTTGCATTTGTTTGTGCGGGCAGGGGTTGGTGTGCAGGGGCGAGAGAGGGAGAGAGAGAGAGAGAGAGAGAGAGAGAGAGAGAGGGAGGGGCGAGGGGGGGGGGGGGGCAAAGGGGAGGGGGGTGGGGGGGTGGCGAGCGGGGAAAATATTCTTTTAATGGCTTTTTCACTGCTCTCCCCTGTTTTCCTTTCTCCGCTATTCACACTAACTGCTCTCCAGAACACAAGTGCCTTGGCTGGGCAGAGACATAACAGATAAGTTGTAAAAAAAGAAAGACAAGAGTGTAAAGGAGTATTCTGGAGTGGCCCGGTTTGAAATAAGATCTGATGCAAGTTTGTGAGTGTCGACTGTTCAAGGGAGAGAGAGAGGGGGGGGGTGTATGTGTGTGTGTGTGTGTGTGTGTGTGTGTGTGTGTGTGTGTGTCTGTGTGTGTGCGTGCGTGTGCGTGTGTGTGTGCGTGCGTGCGTGCGGGCCTCTGTGCATGTGCGCCCATGCATTAACAGCATTTCAATTGCCAATGATGCTGCAACCGAGGGAGGCATTCGAAATGTTGGTGAAATGTTTGTCTCAAAATCCAAACCTTAAAACTCGCCCCGCCGAGTCGGTATTTGACGTTTCCTCGCCCCCTCTAAACTTACGAGAAAGCCAGAGAGGCTCTTCGATAAGCCTCTTTTGTTTCCTCGGTTTTAAAACGATCATGTTATTGACCTCATACGACGGAGATTCCTGTTCATTTAAAAATCTCCAGCAGTACGCTCGCAATCGTCACCCCAAAACTTCAAATTTGACACGAACGCACAAGCGCTAAAGCTGTGGGTTTGGACATGAAACGGGTCCTGAGCAAGTGCCCGGCCGCTCCCCTAGTTACCACAGCAGTCGGCATGGCAACCGCTAAACCGCGGGTCAACCCGCTTCGTGGGTCTTTTCAGCACTGTTGTAAAACACCTCTGAGCAGTCGAGCTGCTCGGCTGATATGAGCCAATAAAGAGGAATTATCTGATGAAAATATCAGACTTATTTGAATGTTTTATCAGCCTTTTAATCCCCAAGTGTGTCATTTTTAAGAGAAGTCATTGTCGTTGTTTCCTTCACATGATGCTGTGAATCCCAGTGGAACCATGTTTAACTTTTATCTCCGATTCAATGGAGATATCGCTGTTGGGGGGGGTACTGGGATCCTTCAAATCCTCATTCTCTTTGAAGCTTTATCCCTACCACAACACATAGTGAGCGTGAGGGTGTGGGCACTGTGGGTGCCTGTGTGTGTGTGCGTGCGTGCGTGTGTGTGTGCGTGCGTGCGTGCGTGCGTGCGTGCGTGTGTGTGTGTGCGTGCGTGTGTGTGTGTGTGTGTGTGTGCGTGTGTATGGGGGAGGAGGAAGAGGGGGAGAATGAAAGATAAAGGGGGAAATGGTAAGCTTGGATTTCCTTTTATTTTATTCATATAAAATAATGATAATGTCTCACTGAATCATTTATGTTATAGATTATAGATGCCACCGAATCAATTGAACAATATGATTTAACAAGAAACAATGATTTGGAGCACATCTCGACCCATATACTGTGAAAATAAAATATACTTCATGGACATATTAAGGAAGACATACAATAATATAGAACATAACTTTTCACAAAGAGAGTCAAAAAAGAGGTTGAAGCTGAAGAAGGGTGTTGCATGTCAAGTTGGTTGGATGGCTAAATGGATGGATGAATGGCTGCATTGATGGATATATGGATGTATAGCTCAATGGATGGATGGACTTATGGTGGGACAAATGAATGAATGGATGGATAGATGGATGTATGGATGGATGGGTGGATGGATCGATGGCTCAATGCCCAGATGAATGGCTGCATTGATGGATGTATGGCTCAATGGAGGGATGAATGAATGAAAGAATGAATGAATGGATGGATGGTTGGATGAATGGATGGAAGAATGATTGAATGAATGGATGGATGGCTTATTGGAAGATGGATGAATGGATGGATGGATGGATGGATTGATGGTGGGATGGATGGATGGATAGATGGTGGAATGGATGGATGGATGGTGGAATGGATGGATGGTGGAATGGATGGATGGATGGATAGATGGTGGGATGGATAGATGGATGGCTGTTTGGCTGGCTGGCTGGCTGGCTGGCTGGCTGGGTGGATAGATGGTGGGATGAATGGATGGATGGATAGATGGTGGGATCGATGGATGGATGATGGGTGGGTGGGTGGATGGATGGATGGATGAATGACTGGATGGATGCATGGCTGGACGAATGAATGATTTGGATGGATTTGCACAAGACTTCAGTGTGAATGAGGATTGGGAGGAGGATCACCCCCTCCCTCCCTCCTGCGCTACTGATCAGTTTGTCGAGTCACGTGCACTGTCTGTCCCGACAGCGTGCACGAGACCTTCAACCGAATCAGAGATAAACTTTTGTCGAGGTTCCTCCGGGACTCGTAGCATCCTACCAAGAGAAAACATCTTTCGTTAGAAATTAGAATTTCTTCACATTTCTCATTCAGCGTCGGTTTGCGGAGCGGAGCGTCGGTAGGATATATGAAAAAAACCCAACAAAAACAACTAAACTAAAGTGTGCCCCCACCCCGGCTCACAACAAACTGGCGAGAACTTTGGGGGCCCCCGTAGCGCCAGTTAATATACGCAGAGGCGATTAAAGAGCACAAAGAAGGAGCCTGGATGAAGCCGGCTGAGTCTGGCTGAATGGCGGTGGAGTGTCCTGCAGCACGCAGGGGTCAGCCTGACAGCGTGGAAGGGGCGCGGTGTGTTCATCCAGGATTAAACCCCCTCGGAGAAAGGGCCTCGGACGGATAGAAGAGAGAGAAACAGAGACCAACAGAGAGAGAGAGAGAGAGAGAGAGAGAGAGCGAGAGAGAGAGAGAGAGAGAAGGGGAAAAATGGAGATTATGGGCAGGGGAAAAACAGAGAGGAGGATAAGTGAGAAAAATAAAAGAAATGCCGTCTCTAAAAAAACCTTCTTTACATTCTTTAAATTAAGTCTGCTTTCTTTCGGTCACGGACGTGGGAATGGGAGAGCATACCGAGGGAGGGGGGAGTTAAGACAGAGTGAGGGACGCAAGCCGCCGCCGAGATCATAAAACACAATCTCGGCCGACGTGAGTGTGTTTTGTGAGGCCCGTGCGTCCGGCTCAAAGGCGCCTCCCAAGTTGTGCCATCTTTCTCGGTGCGGCGGTCCGAGCGGGGGCAGATGTCGACGTTTTTTCCTCCAGAGCAGGTGCGGAGCTCGGCATCGATTCCCACTCCGTCATGCGTCCGCCCGGGGAAGTCAGGCCTTATTTACACTGGGAGATTAAAAAAAAAAAAAAAAAAACTTTGAGTTTGTGCAGCACCTGCCCCGACCGGACCACAGTGAAGCTGGCGTTGGGGCGCGACCCTTGCGGCGAGTTCGAATTCAAATGAAATCACGATAAAATAAACAGAAACGAAGGTGCCGGCCCCGCCTCAGCGGGCGAACGGGGTCGTGGTGTTTCCGACCGGGACGGAAGCGGATCTATACTGCGCTCAGCTCGCCCAGTTCCATCCTGTTGCCAGTTGTGGAGACGTGTGCTTAAATCAGATCAAAATCTAGTTTTGAGTTCTTGTTTCGTTTGGAGGTTTCAATCTTAATGGATTTCTTTGTTATACTGTTGTATACTTTATGCATTTGTTATACTGTTGCACCAAATTGGTCTTAAAGTGTAAAACTGGGTTCGATATACGTATAGCTATTAATTCTGTTGCACCAAATTTAAAATTCTAGTTTAAAAATAAAATCAGGATTATATTTAAACAATCTTTGTTATCTTGGTTTTAGTTTAAGATTATTTTATTCCATTACTTTACAGAGCTTGCTTTTACCCAAATTCTCACTCAAAAAGTAAACAAGGGAAAATAAATTGCCAATGATAGGAATATTATTGCTGCTTACTGTTTTTATTTACACTCCCGAATCAGCAAGCACGGTCGAGCAAGGTTTAAAATGAAGAACGAGGAGGAGAACCGCCACGAGACTACGGACCAAGACCCTGGACCCTGTGTGTGTGTAGCTACCCAAGCATGACTACACACACCCAGCAGAGGAAAAGTCAGTTGCGTCTCTTCGCCTAAATGAGGCTCGTTCTACGCGCGTTATGACATTCAACGAAAAAACAAAAACCCCAAGAAGAAGTCTTTTATCCTAAAAGGAGCCTCTGTGGTTTGGGAAGGGGGGGATTATGGGAGAATGGAAACAGTGTATTAGAGAGGTTGCCAAACACAAAGGTCGGCTGTGGACATCAAATACCCTCCACCCCCCCCCCCAGAAACACCACCTCGACCTCCTCTCTCCCCCTGGCAGCCTCCACTCTTCCTGCTTCACCTCTGCGGTCAGCGCCCCCCCAAGCCCTGCAAAGCCCCCTGGGAGCCAGCGGTCATGTACGTTTGAACCCCAGTTCCACCGACACTAACCCCCCACTCCCCTCCCTTTATCACCTACCACACACACGCACACACACACACACAACCACACTCACACACACACACACACACACACACACACACACACACACACACACACACACACACACACACACACACACACACTCCCCTTGGAGTGCGTCCTCGTGCAGGTCAGAGGCCAGGACAAAGTGGACGGCAGAGCTTTGACAGGTTCCGGCACTTAAAGACTGGAATAACTGGTTGAATGACTGACTGAATGACCGGCTGGCTGGCTGGCTGGCTGACTGACTGATTGAATGACTGATTGAATGACAGATTGGCTGACTGACTGATTTATTGACCAGCTGGCTGGCTGACTGACTGACTGGCTGACTGGCCGAATGACCGACTGACCGGCTGGCTGTCTGGATAGATGGCTGACTGACTTGCTGACTGACTGGCTGGCTGGCTGGCTTGCCTAGCTGACTGACTGAATAACTGACTGAATGACTGACAGTCTGATGTTTTGACCGGCTGGCTGACTGACTAACTGTAAGACTGACTGACTGGGTGGCACACTGACTGACTGACTGTCCGCCTAATTCAGGGATTGACTTTGTGACTGGCTGATTTAGTTACTGAGTGACTAACTGACTCACTGATTTACTGTCCGTCTAATGTTTTGACCGAATGACTGACTGAGTCTATGTGTGCAGGGTACACTGTGCACAAAACCCAACATACAGGTAAACACACAGGTCCACTTAGCAACACACACACGCGGGCAGGCAGGCAGGCAGGCAGGCAGGCAGGCGAGCGGGCAGGCGCGTGTGTGCACACACACACACACTCGCACACAAGCACGCGCCGACGCACGCACGCACGCACGCACACACACACACACACACACACACACACACACACACACACACACACACACACACACACACACACACACACACACACACACACCAACAGCCCCTTCCACCTGCTCTAAGTGTGCCCTGTCAGATCCCTCGCTCCAGAAGCCCGAGGCTGTTTCAACTTCCACCTCTGTCCAACTTACAAAGAACTCCCTCTCTGCACAGCACACTGTCTGTCTGTCTGCCTGTCTGTCTACCTGTCTGTCTGCCTTTCTATTTGCCTATCTGTGTAAGCATCCATCCATCCCTCCATCCCTCCAGAGGCAGCCAACTGTACTCTGCCTTGTGTCTATGCTGGTGGCTGTACAACAAAAGAGGCTGCCCTCACCTCTTTAACCCCCCCCCCTCCATCCTCCACCATCCAGCCCCAGAGGTCAAAGGTCAAACTCAACAACTGGCACTGGTCATGCTTCTGTGACCTCATACTACTGTTATGGGCTATCAGCTTACTCTCTCTCTCTCTCTCTCTCTCTCTCTCTCTCTCGCTCTCTCTCCCTCTCTCTCTCAATCTCTCTCTCTCTCGCTCTCTCTCTGTTTCTGCCTCTATTCCTCTCTCCTCTCAGTATCTCTTTTTTTCTTTCGCACTGTCCATCTGTTTAGTATCTCTCTCTTTCTTTTCAAGTGTAAGCATTCCTGATTATCTGATTATTTTTAAGAAATTTGATCCACCTTTTTTTTTTTTAAGTAATTTAATATTCCTAGTGACAAACTGTATTTAAAATCAAATTATATCACTCAACCACAATCAAGAACTCAACCACTAAAGTGTAAGTAATACATAAATGTGTATAATAATGGAGGAACATTTATATGGATGATCCCTTGCATTTTGATTATAAATCAGAAGGAAGTCCATCATTTATTAACATTATAAGTTTAAATAGTTAAAAATATAATTTATAAAAATTTTTAATAACAGTTAAAATACACAGTAATCTTATGGAATAGACCCGAGGCACTTTCAGCTAAGAAATACTAATATGAAGCTTAAAATAATAAATCACAGAATTAATATCAGACAGAAAAGACATTGTTAAAATCTTTGCACAAATCTGTGTATTCTTATGGTATTCAATTCTGTTACACTGGAAGGTGTTCAGAGTTGACAATGAGTCTCCTACACACACACACACACACACACACACAAACACACACACACACACACACACACACACACACACACACACATACACACACACACACACACACACACACACACACACACACATCAATACACACCAATAGATAAACACACATTACAGTAAACACATAAAGCCATTTGGACACAGTTTACACCATGGTACAACATCTACCACCACACACACACACACACACACACACACACACACACACACACACACACACACACACACACACACACACACACACACACACACACACACACACACACACACACGCGCACACACACACACACAGGTTCCTCTACCTCCAGGATTCGGACCACCTGGGTTGGTGGACAGAGGGGCTGACAGTGTGTCACGGCTGGCAGGGGGTGGAGGTGGCTGGGTCCAGGGGTGGTGGCGGTGGGGGTTTCTGTGGGGTGGCGGTAGGGTCGGGTGTGTGTGCAGAGATGAAGAGGGGGCTGGTTGAAGTGTGCCGCCTGGCAGCCAAAAGCACTGGTCTGAATGGCAGGAGATCTAGCCAAGCCCCATAGAAAATCCCATTAGAGCCACCCCCACCCCCACCCCTACACCACCCCAAGCCCAGAAAGGCACTTGTTGCATCGGCTTAGACCCCGGCTGGCCTGCCGTCCACATCCCTCTCTTTTTGTGCACCTTGTCTCTTTCTCAGATTTTATCACATTAGTTCCACTGGGAGCTGCAAATCGGTCTCAGCAGCCAGGCCAGCGATGCCGCTGGGACAGGGAGCAGCGGGGTGGAAGGGTGGAAGGGTGGGGGCAATCGATGCAAAGGTCTTACTGGCAAAAGAAGGAATGAGCGAGAGAGAGGGATGGGGGTGCAAAGAGGGTGAGGAGAGAGTTGAAAAGTCAGAGAGGAGGTAGCTGGATAGTTGTTGAAAAGGAAATCCGACCAAAGTGGTTCTTAATTGAAATAACATGTAAACACACCGTGCTATGTGAGCAAACTGTGAGTCGCTGTCACATCAGAGGCCTGCATTCCCTTTGAGCTGCTTCCCAGATTCTGGCCATTCTCAATGTTTGAGAAAATTTGGGATTTTTTTGTAACATGTTGATCCCTCACATACGCACTCTGTACTGGAAGTGTGATATGGGGCGGAGCGGGTGGAGGGGGCCGAACCTGATGGATGATAAAGAAAAAATCTGGCACAATTCTGCTTGAAATCAATGTGATGAAGAGGGAAAAGGCATGCAGCATCTGCATTTATGTATTTAAAGTGGCCCTATTATGCAAACCTCACTTCTTCAGTGCTTGTGCACATACATTTGGGTTTCTGATTGGCCTACTAACACACACACAATGTGAAATAAGATCGAAGCTAGGCGCTAAGCATGGGAAGTGCTCTGTTGGCTTCACGGACCAGCACAAATCTTTTAAAAGAAAGAGGAAATAATACCAACTGTCTGTGACAAAACTGCAGACGATGGAAATTAAAGCATTTAAAATGTCATTCTGCTGTGTGTTTCTTTCTGTGAATTTGTGTGTGTCCACGTTAGGTTGACTGTACTGTAGGCTGCAGTGGGCGATCCGCTCCCGGTTTCTCCAAAGTTTCCAATGTTTCCGTAATTGAATGAAACAAAAAAGCCCCAAGCCCCGCCGTTTCCCGAGCTGCTCCAAGCTCCACGCTGCTCCGGACACTGCGGTCAAAGTCAGAACAAACCTTTAGACGAGACCTTGTAGATCTAATATGAGTGAAGGTTCAACAACTAGATTAAACTGCTTATTTCTCACCTCAAATTTGATCAGAAACATATTTTGGTGGACTGATAAGGTGAAACCCGTGAAAGTTTACAGACTAAAAACAACGGAACCCGGAAAGCTCAAATCCCATTGGCACGCATAACCCGGAACTTATGCTCAAACCCCATTGGCTCAAACAGCCTGTTCTCAGACAGGGTTGATTGGATGCATGTTAGAATAATGTGAGTGGTATTTTCAGCAACAAAACTTGAAAAAACATATTTTGGGGACCTCAGAGACTTTACAATTAACTATTAACTTGGTGAAAAGGAACATAATCGGTCTGTTTTAATAGTTAATACATGTATTTTGTAGTATACTGTATGTAGTTGAACACATGGAAAACGTTTGAGCATGTGTGGGAAAAAGTGTGCTTAAGTGTGTATCCATGCATGTATAATTTATGACTGTGTGTGTGTGTGGGGGGGGGGGGTCTATATGTGTGTGCCTAAGTGGGTCTGTGTGGGCACAGTTTGCACTCCTCTGCGTCCCTCTCCACCACACTTCATCTGTCAGCCGGCACATGTGCCTCCCCCATGGATCAATGATTTACTCCTCTCTCCACCAATCAGCTAAAGTCCTTTCATATTCACAGGGGACAGGGGAGGGTCCTTCCACTCCAAACTTTGGCGTTTTTTCCTTTTTTTTTGTTGTTAGGGAGTCAGCCTCCACTTCCTGTATTCATTATCAGAGGGGTCATCATTGATCTGGGTCGGCGGAGGCTGTTTGGGACCATCCGAGGCGGGCGTCCATCACCAGCCGCTGAGGAGCTGTCAGGGTCTCAGAGAGCAGATAAGCTCTGGCTATCAGCCTGACAATAGGATGATTAACCAGGAGAGTCATCCCCCCGCTGGTGGCCCAGCTGAGCAGAGCTGCCCCTCCCCTGTCCCTGCGGAGGGTCATACAGTGGGGGCTTCCCACTGTATGACCCATCAATCCTCCAGTCCCTCCTGGCTCCGCGGTACCTGCAGCGCTTTCGCTCTCATCACTTTCATATGCCGGAGGTGGAGGTGGAAAGGCACAAAGTGAGGAGGACAAAGAGAGAGGAGTTTCAAAGCTAATTACAAGTTCTCCACACTGAATACATGGAATGTATTGTGGGAAATCTATATCAATAAACAAATGAAAATTGATTGACAATTCAAACTTTCTTTCGGTGCCAAGGTCTACATCTTCAGTTTAATGAAAGAGTATGAGGGCCAAAAATATTTATTACTGTATTTTGAGGATGAAGTTGAAATTAAACATTAAGCATTATTCCAAGATCAAAAACTAAATTCAAAATGATGAGGAAACAGTTAATAATAATAAAACAGGATACCTTAATGTCAGGCTGCCTTTGCCCATCACAATACTCTTTCCATTAATTTTTTTGATACTTTTTTTCTGAAAATGTTGTCTATATTTTTTACTATGTAAATGTATGTATGATACTATGTAATCTTAATCTCGCTATTTCGACTTGAATTTGATTTTATTCTCGAAATAAAGAGAGAGTTTGGAATCTTTAGTGGTGTTTTTTTTTTTTGTTGAAAGGGGCTTCTAAGTTTTATTTTAGTGTTAATTCAAAGATTGATTTCAGGTATTTACATATTCTAATATTCTAAACCTATTTAAATAGAAAACATATATAAAGTCTGTTATTTAAAAGAAAAAAATTTCTCAAACGATATAAAATTTTGTCATTTATGTTCTTATGTCACTTGAAAGTTCAACATCCAGTGTGCTGGGTGCTTATTGAGGAGGTCAAAATGTAAATCTGAATTATTTTCACCTGTTCAGAAAATACATGGCGGGGGGGGGTGGTTGATACCTGAGCTGTCTCCATGGTAACGATCAACAGTCGACTCCCACTTTGCCTTGGCAGCCAATGAGCTGTTGAGCATGGCAGGTTTGATGTTTTTCAAACTGTTGCTAAGGTTACCAGAGGGCCAGTGGATCCACCAATCAGATTTCAATTCGACATGGAGACCCGCCCTGCTTCTTTCTACCCCCCCCCCCAAAAAAAAACAAAAACATTTGAGAGGGATCAACTAAAATAGCAAAAAAAATTGTTTCTAATTGCAATTTTTTACAATGGAAGGAATTCATTATGATTATGATTATGATTATGATTATTATTATTATTATTATTATTATTATTATGTATACTTAGGAATTAATTAATACAATTTTCTGGACATGCATTTTATAGGCGGAAGCAACACAAGGCCAAGCAAAAAAACATGGCAGAATAGATGTGTAGGTAATGGATGGCCTCACGCAGGTGGATGCGTGGAAACAACAGATATTAGTTAAGATGTTGAGATGTACAGACAAATTCAGATCCTAGGCTTGTTGAATGTAACTCGAAAGATGGTTCAGAGGATAACTAAGATCTGAGTATACAGAAAGTTTTAGTTAATTTTTTAGTATGCTCAATTAAAAGAGTTGAGTTTCAGCTGATTCACATCTGCAGTCCCTGGGGAGGAAGCATTTCTAGACAAATTAAATATAAAGGACAACAATACAATTAAACACAATATAACACAATAAGTCGTAATCCAACAACATGGTTCATTTGAAAACATTAAGGTAAATGTATTTTTAAGATAATTACAATTGCAAGATACTGTATGTAGCTGCAATGTTAAGAGCTCTGTGGCTGTGACCTTTGACCTCCACACCACACACGTAACTTAACGGTGAATTTGGAATGAAATGTTATTTTACAGTTGCTATTGCCATACTACTTCTGGATGTGAGCATCAGTGAACATCCGTAAACTGAAAATGTGATTTATTTTTATCTGATAATCACATGGGATCTACGTAGATGAGACAAGCCTTGGTTTTCTTCAAGCACCAATTGTTCTCTCGCCATTCTCTTTACGATAAAGAAGAGGGGCTTTTACAATGCAGAATAGGGCAGAGAGAGAGAGTCCAGCCTGAAAAAAAAAAAAAGTGTGTTTATTCTCGTTTCTGAAAAGAAACATGTGAGATTATAAACCAACAGGGAGCTGTGGCAAACAGATGAGAAAAGAGCAAAAAAAAACAAAACAAAACAAAAAAAAAGTCTCTTCATTTTCACAACAATTAAAACTCTCGAGAACAATCGTACGGTGTTTTCTGTGTGAACTATTGAACCTGTTCTTTCCCCTTTTGTGTTCCGAATAAATCACACTCGGCGAGACACGACGCTTTGTGTCAAAGCAAAAAGCCCAATCTTCCCAAAAGACACTTGGGTATTCGACATGGGCTGTAAAGTGCTTGGTGTCTTACGTAATCAATAAAGGATGAAAAGGAAAACCATACCAAAACGATGCTCTTTGTTTATATGAAGAATTTAAACCTAGGGGGAAATTAAAATAATTTACTTTGGTTCCAAAATGAGAAACCAACAAAGCCATAAAAATAATAACCCCTTCCACAAATGAGAGCCTATTTATTCTAGAACTATAACAAAATAAACTTAACCGTAAACCCATTTTCTTCAGAAAATACACACCGAAAAGAATCCTCCTTGACCAGGATCGCAAAGATAGTGATTATTTGAAGTTGCCAACTTTTGGAAGTATGGCATTATGGTCGTCGCTCATCAAGGTTTCTCCGACAATGGAAGGCTGGGCTCTCCCGCCGGGAGCTTAAGGCCAAAAACACAGGCTTTGGACGAGAAGCACAAATCTTGTTAAACTCGTCAAAGAAGCTCGTGGCGCGTGGGCCGCCGCCAGAGCCGGAGCGAGGCCGTTACCTGGTAGCCCAAAGCTCCTGGCACTAATTGGACTGTGAAAACGTACAAAAGAAGCAGCGCGGAGCTTCCTGGCGAGGCGATTCCCCATTCATCCCCAGATATGTAACCTGACCCCACTGTATTATTAGTCCAGAAAGCACAACCACTAGTTAGGGCTCTGGCCTTTGACGTGCCACCTTCCAACCAGCCCCATTGTCTAGCCGTTCCGAGGCTGAGATTACGTGGTCCGGCTTAAAAAACAAGAGAAAAAGACCCTCACCCACCGTTCCCACCCGCAGGACCACCCCCCCCCACCCCCGATCCCACCAACCGCCCCCAAAACACACACCTCTTTATGAAGCTCCTTTAAATGGGAGTCAATACAACGACGGGATATGGGTTTACACATTAGGGAGCACTTCAGTGAACTGGCTGGGTTGCTCCGGTCACCTGGTGTCTTTGCCACCCAGCAGGGCCAGAGCTTTCATCTTTTGTGCCACAGAAGAGGAAGGGGAGGCGATTTATTTTCTTTCTCTTTTTTTTTTTTTTTGGGGGCTATGCAGCTGCTTTAGATGGTCAGGCGCCACCCCCCGATCGCACCTTACTCGGCCTACCTACGCCATGCGACAGTCGTCCCCCAACCCCTCCTACCTCATCTGCGCTTCACCTCACTTCACCTTCCGGACCCGCCCTTCCCCAGGTGACCTCCGTCAGCTGCAACTAGAGTCCCGACGCGTTTGATGGCGGTGTCATCATCTGCAAAGAAAGGTTGTTTTGAAAGTATATTGCTGCACCTTGAACACCTAGAAGCCCTACTTTAATGTCTAACTTCACAGGGAATGGCTGTCTTCCAGTAGGTTTTGTGATCGCCGATTTTTCTTTTTAGGTTTAGGATTAGATTTAGGTTCCCTGTGTATAGTGTTACAGCGGGACGGACTGCGTGCCCACCTCTTCCGACGGCTAGACGCATAGCTGTGAAAGCTACACTAGCAATGATACACCCCATCTTGTGAGAGTCTGGTCAATGAAAGCCTGAGTACTGTGAAAACTGCTTCTTACCCCTCAGTGAGAACTTAACAAACCCTGCATCCCCCTGTTAAGCCTGATTTCAAACATGGCTGTCAGTTGGAGTGGGTCCTTGTTTTCCCTTTGCTCTCTGCCACCGATCAGTGAAGTGTGAGAGCAGCATGGGGCCGCCTGTACCAATTGTGCGAGACACTTTTTTTTATTGGATAAGTGGGACGGCTTCCTTTGTGCCTTTGAGCCTGAGATGGCCTGTTGGGCTCTTAATCACCAGCCCTCTGAGGTGTTCCGCGTTCAGGGGCTGGAGGATGAAAGAAAGCCGCGCCATTCAGAGAGCTGTTGATCTGCAAACTCATTGTCCCCCTTCCCTGGTCCGAGCCCGTGCAAGGTAAACAAATGGCCAACAAAAGGCCGCGCTTCACAAGCGCACGGCTCCATGGGAGGGCTTCTCTGAGAACGTGACCGATGTCCACTACCAACCCCCGCCCCCCATCCTCGCCTCTCATCCTCACCCCAAATTCAGTAGACCCCGGTTACTCTGAACCTCACTTATCCAGACTTACTGGTCAAACCAATCCAGCATTTTTTACCCCTTTCCTGCCAGCTACAGCGGCCGGTTACTAGGCGGCGGCGGCGGCGGCAAATGTAAAGGCAAATTAACTCTCTATTGTAAAATGCTAATTAAGACCTTTATGGCCCCGTTAATGCACCTGAATTAATTTATGAATATTCATTCATATTTGCACCAACCCAATTTCCGTTTCACGCACGGCCACGATACCCATTGGGTTTGGATAAATGAGGTCTTCTTCTACTCCGAGCCCTTGTCCTTTATAGAACGACTGTAGAAAGGTGCCCAGTAAAGCACTTAAGTGCCAGTAAAGCCTACCATTAAAAGCAGCAGAGGACAGCACTGGTACGAGGCGTCTCCCTGGTAGAATTGTATTATATCAGCTTTTAGGAAGGCCGTTATGTCAAGTGCGCTCCCTATACAGCCACAGTCTCAGTTTCACTTTTTCTGTGTTTAAAATAGCTGCCTACTGTTAGTCCTCTCCATCCCGAAAACATCTCCACCACGCTAAAATCTAAGGAGCAAAACACTTATATTGCTTTGAGAACATTTTTTTTTACATAATCATATAAATTAATTAATCAGATAAACATCTCTGATATCTTGTAAATTGCATCATTTTGTCGCAAACGTATACCCCTTGCTCCACCTCTGGTCTGCGTGATGGAAGGATGCGGCCCAGCACCTCAGAACCTGCCGGGTGTCCCTCCCACCGAGGACCTGAAGGGGCCCAGGTAGCGCAGCCAGGCGTGCCGCCCCACCTCAGCCAGGCTGGCACTTTGAAGCGGAGAATAGGCCACCGCGAATCACACTGAATGAGACTTCACAATGGAGCAGTATGGTTCCTGCTCAGATCTATGTTCTGACCGGCCTGAAAGACTTGATGAGGTTGGACAAGCTTCCTTTTGTGCAAAGTTGTTGTCGAGAATTACAGAAAAGTTCTAGAGAAGATTACTGTGTAATATAGAGAAACAACCAAATAGCATTAAAAAAAACAAAAATATTTGATTTCCCGGTGTTTGAAAATATTTCAGTATTATTTCTTCTTTGAGAATTGTTACAATGACAAATGAAATTAAAATGAATACAAAAATGAAAATCATTTACTAAAAGGTGCTTTTTAAATTTGTTTTTCTGTCTGGATGTCGCAGTTTCCCCAACTGATAATATAACAGATCTATTCAGCTCGGAGGACTTAGCGGCGCGCCTGTTGCAGACAATAGATTTAACCATGATAATTACCACAACAAATAAATGGTTACACAGAGCCTACACAATTGACCTGTGGAAAATGGCATGAGGGCAAATGCAACACTGTCCCATCTGTTGCACCATTACATCACCGCTGAATGCTTGTGCACTGGAGCAGTTTTTTTTTCTTCCCAAAACAGGGCCTGGGTATCACAGTGAGTCCTGCAGAGGTGGTGCCAAGGAACATTTTGGGGAAAAAAAGCAACGAATACATTTCTGTTTCACTGGGCTCTAACTGGCGGCACGTAGGTACGGTGGGGTTGGGTTGTCGTTTCGAGAAAGACCTCGCGCCCGATTTCCGTCTCAGGTCCCGTCTGACGAGAATTTGAACGTCTCAGATTTGCGCGGGTTCCCTTTGTGGGCTTTTGGTTTCCAAAGACATGCACGTTGGAGCTGCTTGGATCCCTGGAAGGGACTGGTGTCCCATTCTCCATGACTCCTTTCAACAGCTTTCCAAAACTAATTACAAACTCGTTACCGCACTATGAGCTTATACGCTGATTGCGGTCATTAAAATGTGTTGCAAACAGCAAAGAGAGCTCCGTCATGTGTCGTAACTTTGTACTAGATTTATTATTCAGACATTGTCCGGCGCAGTCGTTGTTGGGTTTTAGGGCTCGGAGCGGCCACAATATCAGACCGTCTGAACGCCGTCTCAATGAGATTTAGATATCGAGGAAGTTTTAAAAAGCTAGTTAAGTGCTATTCAGCGCAACTCAAAGCTGGTCTTTTGAAAAAGGCAAAACAAGACTTTAAAGACGGCCACGGCGGGGGGGGGGGGGGGGGGGTTCTGGAGAAGTGAAACATCGCCATTATAGCATGGATGCCATCTCTTTACGCTGAATGAACCCCCCCTCCCCCCAGATGGCAGCTCAGAATTTGTCGGCAAAAGGCTTTCACTTTGTCACAAAAGCAATCTAATTGAGAACAAACTGTCATTGAATGAGAGGAGACCGTGACCGTGGAGGAAGCTGCTCTGGGACTTCATCCAGCGACGCCGTCTCCTCAACCGGGGGGCAACGGGGTAACGAGGTGGGGCATCCCCCCCCCCCCACCCCCGCGAGCCCCCTAATCAGACTGCGATGGCCCCCGCCGGGACCCGCGACGAACCCCGAGTTCAGTCTATACGCGGTGGTCGGCCGCGCGGGGCCCCTCCGGGCACCTCCGGGGCCCGTGTGAGTGACACAAGAGGCCACCGCAGATAACACGCGCAGCGGCCCCGGGACAATGGCCTTTCACGAGCTCTCACAAGAGACACAGTCCAAACTCAGCCGGCTGTCAAGTGTGAAGGAGAGGAGATCCAGGCCTGAATGGACAGATAGACGGATGAGCGCGGGGTCGGACTGTGCAGCGAGTGTGCGACGCCGCATACGGGCGATCCTGCCAACCTCCCCGTAAAGTGGCGAGAGGTTGTTGACGCGGACTGCTCCTTTAGATGCGGAGTTTGGAAGATCACGAAAGCGTCCGCGCTGCAGGAAAAGCCACGCGTGAGGAATCGCAGTTTAGCGAGAACCCATGAGAAATTCATGTGTTTTGTCTGTATCTTTATTTTTTTACGACTAAACGGTGGGAATTGCAACTCAACTTGATTGGAAGTGATTCAGTTCGAATTTTACTGGCTCAGTCTCAAAGACATTTGAAATCACTCGTTTGAAATCAGCCAGCTGCATCATTTTGGAGCTAGACAGTAAAAAGTCATAAATGTTCACATAAAACCCAATTAGGCTCAAAAAAGCTCGGATCGCAGACTTAATAAATCAGATTTTGTGCTTTTGAAATACTTATTAAATGCATGACAAATCATGGCTCACATTTGCCATTGATTTTCAAAATGGACGGCATGATTTTCAGAATGCATCGATTGATATTTCATTTTATTTTAGTGTTTCTCTTTGAGTAATCACCTTTTATTGCCTAAATCAGTGTCTGTGTGTGTGCACGTGCGTACTTGTCTGCCTGTGCATTTGTGTGTGTGCGTGCGTGCGTGCGTGCGTGGGTGTGTGTGTGTGTGTGTACATGCGTGTGTCTGGGTGTGTATGTGTGTGTGTGTGTGTGTGTGTGCAAGCATGCGCATGTGTGTGAGTGCGTGCGTGCGTGCGTGCGTGCGTGCGTGCGTGCATGCGTGTACGTGCGTGCGTGCGTGCGTGTGTGTGCGTGCGTCCTTCTGTGGGTCCCACTAATGCCTCTCTAGTGCAATGTTTCAGTGCTGAATTACAGCAGAGAGCAGATGAAAAGGTCTCTACCACCAACAGAGTTGAATGGTCATTGTGAGGTTCACAATGCAGCCGTGAGAGGAACACAGGCCCGGGCTCCTCTCAGAGCTGCGCCCCGGCAGCGGCAGGGGACAAAGGGGACGCAGAAACAGATAGAGGACGGTAAAAAAAAAAGAAGCTCCACCAAAGCACGTCGAAACTCATCGGCAATGCCGCTGAAGACGCCATCAATCATTCCATCATCCGTAGTCCGGCAGAAAGCATTCAAAATGTTTTGAGAGACATCATCAATCACAGGGAAACGCAACGTTCGGTGGCGGGGTGGGGCTTTGGTACGTTCACTGGTTTCATATAAACGCGCAATGCAAACTGTGACACCATTCAATTTACAGAGTTTATGTCTCAGACCTATACTCCAGAGAGCTCTCACCGTTCATCCTTGGTGTTTTCTTTTAATTTTTACTCCCAGGAAACCTCTGGACTGCCATTTATGTTCAGCTGATGTGAGTCATAAAGTCTATCATCAAGACCTGAATTTACCCCCCATTCCCTAGCGGGGGAATGCGCAGACACTGAACTTCTGAATTTCCAGTCGTAATATTAACCTGACCAAACCACCTGACCTGATAAAGTGGAAGGGTTTGGAGACGTGCAAATCATTTTTCGGGGATGCTCCGCGCGCGCGAGCGGGCGCGCGTGTGTGTGTGTGTGTGTGTGTGTGTGTGTGTGTGTGTGTGTGTGTGTGTGTGTGTGTGTGCGCGCGCGATGGGTCTTGTCTTCAGATTGTCGCCCTTTGTGTGCAGGTTGCCGCGCATCTGCCGACGAGGGCGGCGGCCTCCTCTGAGTTTTAGAAACATTAATCACGGGCGGGTCAAAGAGACGGCGCAGTGCGCACCGCACTTTTATTTTGTTTTGGTGACAAACAAAACGACATCACGCGGCACTATTCTGCGGCGGCGGTGCGGGCTGATTATTCCAGTCCCTCTAAGTCCTCCCATCTGTCCCCGTTTATCCAGACCTGGGCTTCTTTCAGAGCCCCTGACAGGGAACTGCGGCCCCAGGAAGAGGGAGCTGGTGGGGGGGCCCCCGCCTCGCCCCCGGCCCCCCGATTGTGTCCTTCCAAACCAAAGCACTCTTCTATAGCTTTTTGATAGGCTCTCAATCCCCCTCGCCACGGACAAGGTTTTCTTAAGGAGGAGGAGAGTAGGTTGGCGTTTTATTATTTTTTTTCAGAGGGTGGGTGTGGTTAGAAGGGGGTGGGGATGTGGTGTGTGTGTGTGCGTGTGTGTGTGTGTGCGCGCGTGTGTGTGTTTGAATGGTTTTGTCTGTGTGACCAAGTGTGTGTGAGTTTTAATATATGTCTGTGCAAGAGAGGGAGAAAAATAGAGAAAGAGAGAAAAATAGATTGTGAGTGTGTGTGTGCGTGTGTACCTGCATGTAAATAAATGTATGTGTGTGTGTGTGTGTGTGTTTTCTATGTGTGTGAGTGCGAGACAAGAGAAAGACAGAGTGTGTGTTTGAAATACATGTCTGTGTGTCTGTGTATACATAAGCGCGCGTGTGTGTCTGTGTGTGTGTGTCCGCGCTCCTGTGTGTGTGTGTGTGTTTTAATGGATGTGTGTGCATGAGTGTGTAAATAAGTGTGTGTGGGGTGGGGCGGGGGGTGGGGTGGGGGTGTGAGAGGAGGAGTGTGGGCTTAGTGATTTAGAGGAGGGGGTGCAGAGGTGATTTTTTTTGGCATTGGGGCGAGGTGGTGGTGGGTGGGGCGGGGTGGGGTTGGGTGGGGGGGCGGTTAAAAACTGGGACAGATGGGGCTGATTGTGCTCTCTACGCAAATTAAGGGTCCAGACATCTGCAAGAGAAGCACACTGCTGCTCAAAGGCAATTAGGACGCGGCCGAGGCTCCCAAACTTTTCCATACAGCGCCGGACGATGAACTGATATTATAGTTATGAGGCCGTATCACATCGCCAGGACAGAGGGATGTTGTTCCACCCATATACCGTGATGCACAATATAGATTATAGTCTGCAAAATGTCTTGTTTCATTGTTTAAATATATGTATTAATCTGAGGTTGTTTTCATGTCTTATTGATTAATGTAACTTTATAAGGTTGTTTGTTCTTGATTTTTATTGTCTTGATATTGTCTAAACTTAATTTTGTAATAACACATATCGGTGCATATCGGACGCTTTTTTTTTGTATTTATCTACTGGCATTTTATTTATTCGTTTTGCACAAATAAACGATCTGAAAATGCAATATGCGCCACGAGACTCTGTGATTTATGTGGATTCTCATACAGATTAAGATTAGAGGACGAATTAACCGTTTTTCAAGATTCACCTTTTTTTTGGTTTTTAAGGCTGAAACATTTGCCCCATTGGACGACACTGGAGCGCAATGAGAAGCTGCAGCGTGGTAAGTTTCTCAAGAGTAAAGTGTCGAGTGAGGTTGTGCTGAGAACAGTGTGTATGTACAAACGTACTTGACTGAGTTTCCTGGTAAAATTTCCCTTGAGAAGGCACAGCAGGTGCATTTGAGGAATTGGGTGAGCGAGAAGCCGCTGAGTTTCGAAAGAGGCATGAACCACCACGGTGTGTATGTCAATGAAATCAATGAAGTACAATAAAATACATCCATATCGATTTCACAGACTAGATCTTCCCGACAACCTAATCACGTGCAATGGAACTCCCAGGGGTCTGAGGACTGAGGACTGGTCCGTCTGTCTGTTTGTCTGTCTGTCTGTCTCTGAGAGAGAGACAGAAGAATTAAGAGACGGACAGAGAGACAGACGGGAAGCTACCCTGTCATGCTGTCCACTGCAAGGAGAGCTCACATGCAGGCTCACATTACTCTGTGTGTGTGTGTGTGTGTGTGTGTGTGTGTGTGTGTGTGTGTGTGTGTGTGTGTGTGTGTGTGTGTGTGTGTGTGTGTTTGTGCGTGCACACGTGTGTGTGTGTGTGTGGCCATGGCAGAAGGAGCACAGAAGATTAATGTAGTGGAGGAGCAACAACTCAACAATGCCCCTCCTGGGCTGCAGCAAAACATGACGAAAGGAGAGACGACCGGGGGACGAGGATAAAGGGGAGAAGTGACGGTGAAAGAGAGGGACGGACGTGAAGGTGTAATTGAAGAGGAGCACGGGCGACCCGGGAGAGTCCCTCTCAACAAAAAGGCACGCTTGTCTGGGAGCTGGCGTACGTTTCAGTTGGTGAAGCACTGTTAATTTGACAACATAGGTGTGACCCTCCACAGAGACAATCATTTAATACAAGAACCACCTATTGCAGGGAACAGAAACACAACTACCCCAAAGGTGTGACCATGTGTGTGAGCGTGGGGTTGAATTGGGGTTAAACCTTTGATAAAATAGATAAATAAATAAGAATAATCTATCCATAAGTCTATTCTTCAGTTAAAAACATACGCATCTACATTATCTATTTTGTTTGTCAATTTGGCCGAGAGATGAGGGTCTCGAGGTTCAGGCGTGGAGTGCAACTAAGTATGAATGATTGCTGCTCGTCTTTGGCCGAAGAAGATTCACACAAATCAGACTTTTTTTTTTCCAAAGTCTGGCTTCAAACTTAAACCCAACCTCTTCCTTTTACCCCTAACCCGACATGTTTGTGTTATTAGAATAAAAAATAAAAAATAAATCAAAATCAAAAAACCTTCTGTCAGTGTTTTTACATGCACACATTACTCGGCAATAATGTGAATAACCAGAAGAAGGAGTTGACATGGTTTGCCTTTATTCAATTCCTTCAACGTGCTGACCTTACGTGGCTCATTCATCAGTCAAAATATTCTCCGTGTACACTCTTTGCATGTTCCTACAAATGTCACATTTTCGCTTTTTTTCGCCTGTGCGAGTGAACACGCCGGAAGCAACACGATCGGAGGTGTCGACACAGTGGAATACGATCGGAAAATCCATGTCTGTTAATCGGAATACGCTCTGGGATTCATTTGGACATTCGCAGTAATGGGAATATTGCCTTCATCGGAATAAAATGGGAACTTCAGTGCTCGTGTCAACCCCGCGGCAGGATTCTGCTGGTGTTCCTGGTTCTCACTGCTGGGACGTGCGGCCAGCCACACTACGACTGACACATGCGGGTCTCTTTGGATAAAAGCAGCGACAAAAACTTTAACTGTAATTGTGCGAAACGGGTTTTAAAGTGTGTCCTCTCCCCCACTGCGAGCGGCTGGAGGCCTCCGGGGGTCACGGGCCGAGGTCACGGCTTAAAAAATGCGGCCCTGTGGATTTAATGTGGGCTGTTTTCTCCTCTGCTGCACACTTTTTTTTTTTTGTTGTTGATGCTTTGTCCCTCGTCGTACCCTCCCCTTTAGCCCCCACGCATACCCTCACACACCCACACCCACACCCACACCCACACACACCAAGGTTGCTTGACAAAGCGGGGTCATCTACAGGATTACAACTCTTGAACGGAGCTTTTATTTTGGAGGGTTCGGTGTGCAGGGAATTATTTGGAGCAGAAGAAGAATGTTGCATGGGGTCCAAGTTCTACAAGGAATGGAGTGTGTCAGTATGTTTGTGTGTGTGTGTGTGTGTGTGTGTGTGTGTGTGTGTGTGTGCGTGTGTGTGTGTCTGTGTGTGTGTGTGTGTGCACGTATACAGATTTCTGTTTGTATTGTTAGTGTGTGTGTGTGTGTGTGTCTGTGTTTGTGTGTAAGCGCAAGAGACTGTATACGGATTTGAATTGTGTGTGCATGAATATGTTTATGTATGTGTGTGTGTGTGTGTGTGTGTCTGTGTGTGTATGTGTGTATCTATGATTAAATGTGAGTGCAACAATACAACCGGAGTGGCTAAATTTGCATAGCTCAGCCTAATCACAAAACTGTTGAGTCGGTTTTAATTATTGGGGCCAGCAAACTGGAAGCTTTTTGTTGTGCAAGTGGGGCTCCCAGTTAATAGCCTTAACATAGTGGAGTCTAATTAATCTCCCATTGTCTAATATGTAGGCTAGGATCACAAGAGGGAATGTGAATTAGTGGAGAATGAATGGCTGTACACCAGTGTTAAAATAAAAACAAAAAGTTGTAAACCGAATAAAATTGTCTGGTGTAAACTCGGATGCCCTCAAACTGGATTTATCAACAACAAGCAACAAAGTATAATAAACTCACCATTTTCATCTTCTGATCAAAAACAAACCAATGGGGCAAACCCAACGGAGCCCGGACAATAGATCTGAGAGAAAACGTCCAGCGATGCCAGTGCTCATGAAAGGAAGAGGATGAAGACAGATGTTGAAAATGGTAGAGATAGACAGAAGAATGGTGTTCATTTGATTTGATCTTTATGTATATATTTATGTCTACATGATGAAAATGTCTCACTAAATGATTAATGCATTTTAATCTAGTTTTGAATAACTTTGGCTACTGTTCTCCATGGAGCAAATGGGTTGAGAATGTGTGTGTGTGTGTGTGTGTGTGTGTGTGTGTGTGTGTGTGTGTGTGTGTGTGTGTGTGTGTGTGTGTGTGTGTGCGCGCAACTCCGGGTATTTTTGTGTGGACTTCATGTTTCTCTCTGTGCCTAAGAGTGTCTGTATGTGTTTGTATTTGTGTGTATGTGTCTGACGTGGTCCTAAAGGCGGAGAGCTGGTTAGTCAGTGGTTTCGGAGACAAGACATCAAAATTCTCCCTGACTTTAAAGTGGTAATCCATCACATCGTCCGTGTTGGATGGATTACACTTCAGGTCCCAGAATTCCAATCAAAGGCCGAAACATTTCACCCTGATCTTCAAACTTTTTCTTGCTCACTTGGAGGTGGTGGGGATATTTTTTCATCGTCATTCTTTTTTTTGTCAGTGTTCATCCATATCAACAGTTTACTGACCATGTAACTCGCTACGCTGCTTTATCAAACTCACTCCAGCTGCCTTTCATTTCGTGCTTGTGCCCGATCACTGCCTTGTTATCGGGAAATGGAACAAGAGAAACAGCACATAGAGGAGCCGTGGTGTGGGGATGGTGCGGTTAGAGCGGCCACACTTGACCTGGATCTAGGTGACTGGGTTCAGTGTGGCTGCATACCTGTCGCTCGTCGGTTGGTCTAACGAGCAGCAGGTAAAACCCCCATCCCCACACACACTCAGGAGAGAGGAGCCCTGTCATGACTCATATCTCTCTGCTCCTGGGCTAATTCCACCTCGCCCTCTACAATGAACTTGTGTGTTTTCCAGAACCCCGTCATCTGTGTCTCTGTGCCGGAGGACCCTTAAAACACCACTTGGGTGGCGCGTGGTAGGCAAAACTGCCACAGGAGCACATGCGCAAATATATGGAATGGCTGTTTCTCAACCTGAATTTCTTTTTAATTGTGCTGTAATCCTCCATCACATCTTCTATTTTGATGCATTCTGATCTGACAGATTACACACGCCCATTTTCATCTTTCTGCTTATCCCTGTTCGGAATTGCAGGGCGGCGTAGGCTTTCCCATCTTACAGAGTAACATCTTAAGGTGTGTAAGACAGGGTGACGCCCCGAAACAGCATGCCGGTCTATTCAGGGGGCACGCATTACATACACTTTCTTATTATTCAGAAATCTTGGGATCTCCCATCGGCTGAACCTGCTCGTCTTTGGAGGCTGGGAGATGCCCACAGACTCTGAAAAGCTGGGATGCAACAGTACTAGTCACCGCACCAGCGTCCTGCCCCTCCTCCCATCAAATTAAAGTAATATTTCACCACCTCGCTCACAACCCAATATGTCCACCAGGAGAGACACCTCGATGTGTGAGACGCCACGCCCACCATCCAAATAGTCGGTTCAAAGAGAGCGATGGGGAGGGGGTGGAGAAGGGAAGATGGATAAAGAAAGAGAGAGAACACAAGAGTCATCTATGGGTTTATGAGCGAAGGCTTGTCTAGCAGTGTTATTAACCAAAATGCCTGGCAAATGTGGGCAATGAGACCCCGAAGTGTGTGTGTGTGTGTGTGTGTGTGTCTCTCTCTCTCTCTCTCTCTCTCTCTCTCTTCACACTTCTGAAGAGCAGCCATTTGGAGTGATTGGACTGATTGTGCGTGTGCGTGTGCATATGCGTGTAGGAGGTTCTGTCTTGGCATTGTGTCCCGCGCTCCTCATGGAGGCTCATCCGAGCTCAGAGCCCCGGCGGAGAGATAACGCCCAGGGCAAACGTGGAGGAGAAAGGGCCCCTTGATTAGAGATGAAAAGACCCCTGGTGTGGTGCGGTGCGATGCATGGTGGGACGAATTATTCTGTAGGTGAGAGCTGGACAGGATCACTTCGGGACTGATTTCCATTTCATTTCAACTGGGCTTTTTTACCAAAGGCCAAACAGAATAGACCATACTATGAGGTGTACAGATACACTATTTAAGTAGCCTCAACAGTTTACTTTGAGGTCCACGTCTATGAACTGGAGTACACACATAATATTTGTGTAAGTATTCTTGAAGTATGTTTAAAGAGTGCATTTAGTCAACTTTAAGTATACTTCTGTAAAGGAAAGTGTGCAAATGTATTCCCAAGGAGTAACATAATAGTATACTTAAAAGTACACTCTAAGTTCCCAAAGGGTAGAATATAGACAGATGGACAGATGGACAGATGCATATATAGATAGATAGATAGATAGATAGATAGATTAAAAAAATACCTAAAAAGGTCATAACAGTGAGGTGTGTGTGTATGTGTGTTCACCAGTTAATTCCCACCCTTCTAGTCATTCAATCAATACTGGGGAAACAATGTTATCTCTTGAGACTTCCATCATCTTCCATGGTGGTCATCATGACCACACACACACACACACACACACACACACACACACACACACACACACACACACACACACACACACACACACACACACACACACACACACACACACACACACACACACACACACACACACACACACACACACAGCATTGTGAACTGTATGTGGCTTTCCCTTTGGCCTTTTTGCATTCAATTTTACAATTGTTCGTTGTTATCCTTTTAAATATTTTACTTTTAATTATGTGATTTTAAAGTTTTAATTATCTTAAACATCTCAACCTTTTACGTTATTATCGATTTAATTGGAGCTGGGTTAAACCAGATTCCAATAATAATAGCAACTTTAAGTCAATATCTTATATTAAAAAAAGTTCACGTGTAGATTCAAAACGACGCAAAAAAACTGTCACTTTACCCACACTGGGATTAGTACCATGTCCTCCACGCCCTGGGTTCCACAGACAGACAACAGGTGGGTTTTCTGCGCGGGTTCTTGCTTTTCCAGCGTGTCAAAGTGAAATGTAACTAAATTAAATGTAACTAAATAACGCTGGGACTGGGGGGTGGGCGTGTGACTAGAGGACGGACGAGGTGTTTGGTCTGCAGGAAGAGCCGACGCCTCGGGACACACTCTGCACCGGGCCCACGCTCTCCCACCGGCACTGTTGTTGTTCACTGGGCCGCATCAGCCACCACAAAACACAGACACACACACACGCACACGCACACACACACACACACACACACACGCACGCACACGCAGATAGAAAGTCTGCACACGCACCCAACACTCATTGTGTGTGTAGCTTGTAGAGTGTGACTTTGCATGAGTGTCTGTTTCGCAAGTGTGTGTCTTATTGTCTGTGTGTGTGTGTGTGTGTGTGTGCGTGCGTGTGCGCGCACAAAGGGCACTCATGGGGTGACGGACTGGCAATGGGAATGAACTTAATCCTCTAAGCTCTTGTTGGGGCTTGTTCTCCCTCTCGCTCGCCCTCTCCTCCTCAAAAAGAAAGACAGAAATCAGCATCACAGCGGCAACCTTCAACTTCCCCTTCGCCGAGAGATCATCCGCGGACCCTTTCTCGAATCAACAAAAACAACCCGACAAATAAGACACATCTGGGCTAAATTCAGCATTCGGAGAGCGGCGGTGAATTTCACTATCTCTACAGTACGGGCACATGGATCAACGTCGAAAAACAGTCTTCTAACTAGATGACCACCGTGTCTCTGCTCTTCCCGGGAGGCTTGGTCATTCATTAAGGGAGGGCAGTGGGGAAAAAAAAATAAAAAATAAAAAAGTAATGCCTCTTCCTCCTTTTTCACCCGGTGTCAAAGCTGTTTGACAAACTTTCCGCGGCATATGCTGGGGTCATTAGGGGATACGGGGAGGCGACTCCTCTCCCCGCCTTCGGCCGCAGCCGAATGTGGGGCTCCGCGTCGGCTCTGGTGGCACCTGAGGGCATATTGTCACTTAAGGGACGGAGAGCCGCACTCTGCCGTGATCGTTTTACCCCAGAGCTCCACGCTTCAAAGGCTGCGTGAGCAGATTAGAGGTCAGGAAGGGGTTTGGACTAACTGATTTAGGAAGGTTTAGACCTAGCGTCTGAAATCAATCCTCCATGTTTCCCCAGATACCTGCTAATCATTGGGGGTCCAGGCCTGTTTGCAGCTGCACACGCACGCACACAAACACGCGCACGGGCACACACGCACACACACACACACACACAAAACCTAGACACAAATTTGCCCACAGTACATGAAGAGGTTCCAGGGGGTCCCCATGAAAAAGGTTCATAGTTAAACTTCACAATTACCTCATTTCCAAGATGTTGGCGCCGTTAGAAAATGTATGACTGTTTGGATCTCCCCTCACTACAATATAGACAGGTGTGGAAGTTTGGACAAAATCACATATAACAAATAAAAAAAATCTCCTCAGATTGGGGTCCCAGAGACTGAACCTTATCAAAATGGGGTCCGTGGCTGGATGCGGATCAAAGTGAGGGTCCCTGATATGAAAAAAAAATGTTGCTGCTCTGGTGAAGGTTCGGTGATGCACCCCGTGTTTTAGCCCAAATCTCGGTCCGTGACACTACGCTCCTCTGCGTGAGTAAATAAGTCGTAACAGCTGAATAAAAATGAATGGAGCTCAAATCTATGAAACAACAACACTATGATGTTTTAATAAAATCCTCCATTTACACGATGCCACCTGTGAAATGCCGAAGATTGTGAAATACAGTAGCTGGCTTCATAGAATAATATACAATATACACATTTACATGGTTAACACTAGGATAAGCAGTTTAACATCCGTCGCCAGTTACCTCCCTGCACTTATTAAACATATTTGGTTATTTTGTTAAATAAATGGATCCGTTATGGGGTCTGACCAGGGCAGCAGTGGCCCAGGAGGGCTCCACCGGTTTGATGCCAGAGCCTCATAACTGACTCATGAGTATCTACCGCCACCTAGTGTTACGACAGGGCAAGTGCCGCAAGTGCGTCTCCAATAAATGTTCCCACATTGCTTTTAATAACTTACAGTATTTAGATTCATGTGGACATATGGGATGAACAGACAGTAGCTAATCTCCTTCTCCAGGAGGGATCAGATCATGTATGAAAAAGAAACGGCATCGGTGATAGTATTGGTAATATTGGTACTAATTAAAATACTTCCCTATGGATTTATTTTCTCATCGAAATAAATCAAATTGATCAACTATGTACAATTCATCTCCAAACACGAATTATATGAATGTTGGTAAAAACAGGAGTGAGTATGTATTTCAATCTTAATAATGAAACGTTCCCTATATTGTTCAGTGATGTTCCCTATAAAGCTCAACGGCTTTCTAGAATCACTGAACTGAATGTCTTTAAAAAATCGAATCCTTTTGAGATCTTTAGATCATATATACTGTATGTACAGTTTTTGGTTGATGGATATCTCCATGTCATTCTTCTTCAGTAGCTTTCACTTTTAGGATGAGAACAGGTGAGCCGGTAAGTAGAACACCATGTATCTGCACCTCGCTCCAGAATCGCTCGTCGAAGGTGTTTGTCGAAGAGCATGGCCGTTCCGAACACAAAGTGGAATCGGTCGTGTTAGTAGACGCACATAGAATCACACGTAAGGTGCCTTTGGCCATATAAAACTCTTCTCTTATCCAGTTTGACATCGACTCAGCCAAGTATTTACATCGGTGACGGACCGGAGTTGTTTGTCCTGCAGGTTTTCTCCAGCTCAGATTTCCCCGTTTTATAGACGCATCACATCTCTCTCTCTCTCTGATCGGTCTCTGGTGAGTTTGCTCGTCTTCATCTCTGGCTCCTTGACAGCATGCATCAGTTGCAACGATATAAACGGAAGAAATTAGTGCATTTTGAGACACTTTTTTGACGCAAAGCTCGCCCAGTTGGCAGTGGAGACATTCTCCAGCCTTTTCCTTTGAATCCTCACATATCACGATAAAGATAAATGTCACACGTTATTTCTAACTCTTGTGATGAAAATCTCTCTCTCTCTCTCTCTCCCTCTCTCTCTGAGAGAGAGAGAGAGAGAGAGAGAGAGACGTCTCTTAGACGTCTCTCAGACGTCATAGGGTCTCTCATCCTCCTCCTGTGAGTCCTGCTCTGTATTTTTCGTGAAGACGGACGACAGCTCCTGCAGCAGAAGCTCCTGGGACGGCGTGCACACTCCCTGGTGCTGCCTCCTCCTCGCGGCCGGCTGTAACTGCGGGGGCCGCAGGGGGTCGGAGTCGGGAGAACCCTGGGATTCTGCGCTGTGTCCGGATCCTGGATCCCCGTCGCAACCACTGCTACTGCCGCCGCTACCGCCGCTACCGCCGCTACTGCCGCTCTGGACCACGGTATCCAAGGAACCGCCCGACGAGGGCAGCGGGACCAATTGGCGAGCGCCTGCGATGGTCCGCACCGGGTTGGGCCCGATCATGCGGTCCAGGGAGGAGGTTTTCATGGGGACCAGGCTCAACGGACGCTGCGGAATGTCCTGGGTCTCGGCGGCCCCGCCGGACAGGAAGCTGGTCTCCAGGGACTGGAGAACCTGGAGGCCGAAGTCTCCGACCTCCTCGTACAGCGGTTCCGGAAGGTCCGGGAGGTCGAGGGACTCGGGAGACTCGGAGCGCTCCTCGAACGAGTCCTGCTGCGCCTTCATCGGCTGGACGGAGGGAGGGAGGAGGGGAAGATTAATGTTTACGTGATTAAGCCCATAAACAGGGGTGGACATCACTTATTACAACTGTAAACATTTTTTCATAGGGAAAAAAGGTTATTGCTGATTATACTGTGTACTGACAGTACAGATTTTTCTACTTTTTACAGATACTTAAACTAACACATACTTTGTAAAACTAGAGACATCTCGGGCGGAGCCTTACGACCTGCTTTACACATGCATGCCAGCCAGGCCGACGGGTATTGACGTGAGTAATTAGTCAACCCTGCCCGGGCGTATCTACAAGCATAATTACTTCAAATCTTGGTTTGATGACAAAAGCCATTTTACTGGGGAACTGGGTTCATTCTTCAGCAATGTCCAAAACAACCAACTTCCTGCCAAAAGGCGCGGCATCCTTTTGTTTCGGTGCCTCGGCACTGACAAGAGCTCCAGATAACCACTCGAGCCGGAGGGGACAAAAGCCAAACCTCATCCGCGACTATTCACTTGTAAATGTCGATTCTTCGGCCGCACTTTATAACCACTCACGCCCGGAGCCACGCCAACGTCCCTGAATACGAGAGGAACTTAAGCGCCTAATCTCTGAGCACGTCCTCTCAGGCTTGGCCAGGTTCCAGGCGACCCCCAAACCCCCAAGGTTCAAATTCAAGGAACACCCATCAGTATATTTAGAAATGTTTTGGGGTTTTTTTGCAAACATACGCCCACAGTGATTTGTGGTTAAAAAAAAATAAAAAATCAACAACAAAACAACGGTGGATTGGCTTCCCCTCGTTCAAGTGTTGACAAGTCATGGCAACACGAGTCCAGGGCCAGAGCGATTTTAAGGGTTTATTGGACCCCATCCCACACACACACACACACACACACACACACACACACACACACACACACACACACACACACACACACACACACACACACACACACACACACACACACACACACACACACACACACACATCCTGTTGTCCGCACTTCAAACGTCCCCTGGAAACATCCTGCTGCTGCTGAACCAGGAAGTAGGAGGCTTCCTGCAGGAAGAGGAGGGGCCGCGTTGGGCCCGTACGGCTCCTTGAGAGAACGCAGGCTCGCTCCGCCCGGGGCTTCGGATGTTTCCGATTTTATATCAACAACTTAGATCTCGCTGCAGATGTATTTAAAATGCATAAAACGCACGGTATGTATCTCTGACAGTAGATTTTAAAATGCATAAAAAGAAGATGGAGTGCCAAAAATGTTGCAGTGGTAAGGACGAGACACATAGAAGTTCACTGGTTTTCAACTTTATGCATTGGAAAGAGCTTCCGAGTTGGCTGCCTTGATCACCTGCACACGGACCTCCAACAACAGCTTTAACAATTCATAAAATAAAGCGGTGATTAATCCAATCCAAAGCACCGTGAGTTGGACCGGTCCTTGATCCTCTAAATCATCTGCTGGTAACAGTGAGCAGGGGAGCTGGTCGGCTCACAACCTTCCTGTCATAAAAACAGAAAATGATTCCTGTTTTCACAGCGAAAGTGGAGGATCCTCATCCACTAACTTAATTTAAGCGCCTCCACGAGCGCTCTCCACGCTGGGAAGCCTTGGGGTTTGGATTTGCGTTGACCGACGTCGACAAATGGTTTAAGAAGAAGGATACTTGATCTTTTTAGGCTTTTTTTTCCCCCAGTATTCTCTTTGACGACTTTTTCATTTGAATTCCTCAGGTTTATACTGCTATAGATTTTTCAGGTTTATGCAGCTTAAAAATGTTCAGATTTATTTTTCCGATCTCGCTCTCTCTCTCCCTCCAAGGAGGTAAACTGTACAAAGGAGGAAGTCTGGGCTACAGAGGGAGCTGTCCTTATAGTAAACAGCTGTCTCAAACCTGGTGAAGAAACCAACAGATCCCTGCCTGCCTAGTTATCTCTGAAGAGGGATGTCTGTTTGTCTCTGGATGTTTGCTATGTTTTTTTTAGTTCCTTCGTGATCAAGTTGCTGCTGTTGTGACATGACTTACTGCAAATAAAGGGATCAAGTCTCTCTCTCTCTCTCTCTCAATTCCACTTTTTCCAGAGGGACAGAGGATGTCGAAAAAACTGTCAAAGTCACGACAAACATGTTAGCGGCCAATGATGTAAAATACTCACAAAGAACATGGAGAGCGTGCGTCTGGCGTGCAGCTTCCTCTGCAGGGAGACCAAAAAAATAATAATCAATAAGACAGAGAGCTGAAACATCCCAACTCAAGAGTCCACGCAGCAGAATGCGATGCCAAACCCCCGGAGCGAGCGGCCGTGCGCGGTGTAGAATTTCCGTCTGGATGCGAATTTTTTTGTTTGTTTTTACCAGAGTCTGGTTGGCGGAGAGCATGGTGGAGTTGCTCTCGTTGCCCCTGATGGGCACCAGGGGCATGGTGCCGAACTTCTGCTTGGAGATGTCCGAGGAGGAGTGGCGTCTCAGCACGGGAGGGCAGGGGTCCACGTTCTGTCAACACACGGAGGGCACGGGGTTCAGGGGTCACGACCTGCGACGCTCAAACCAGATATTTTACACCAAATTCCATTTATTGATGAAACAATTCCCGAAAAGCTGCGCTGCTGCTCTCAGAAAGCGTCCTGTCCGACGCCACCAAAAGGTTTGTGGATTTTAGAACAGTCTTTGTGCAGCTTTCTGGTAACATGAACGACGGGCGATTGCAGGTATCAAATGTAATCGATTTAAAGACCTTTTTAAGACACATTTTAAGAAAATGTAAAAATTCTCTGTCTTTTTTTCATCTCTCTTATTGAGGTATGGCAGGTGTAAAGTGTAAAGTTGAATAGTATAATACACTATTATATTATATTTGTCACAAGGTAGACTGACGTTAAGCTAAATAAGGTGAGTTCAATTATGACAAAAACAAATATATGGATAAATAAAATGAGACAGAATGTTTATGTCAGAAATGAAAACCTCAGGAATTTAAATATAAGACACCACAATGACTTTTCAAGGCCTGATATTTGCTCAATTGAATTTAAGAGGTTTTGAGACTTTTAGTGTTTAGTTTAGTGCTACTATAATTTAAAATGAAAATGAACCTGACAGGGGGAAGGGATTGACTTAAGATCGCAGCGATTTTGAAGGGTGTTTCGAATATAATTTGAAAGGTTTTAGAGACCCTCCAAACAACCCAAACTCCCCTCGAACGCGGGGAACAGAAAAAGTGGCAACAAACAAGAAAATATGTCAAAATGCTAAATGGTTTTACAGGGACAAAAGGATCGAAACAGAAAAAGTGCTAGAGTTGTTTATACAGGAGTTAGTAGTGCACTATATAGACTGTACTGCATAGTGAGTAAGGA
>NC_137199.1:12828120-12868120 GCF_960531495.2 Zeus faber | reverse complement strand
TTGTAAAATACGTTGCTTGTACCTGGATCCTACAGTCACATGTCAAGACCACTCTTCAATAAAAATCCGGCATTTTACAGTTTTCAGTTTTGTATGACTGTCTTAATGTGAATTGTAGGTCCAAAAAAAATGTAATAAAAATTTACTTTCCCCTGCTGTGGAAACCTGCGACCCACATCTCCGACTATTGGGGAAGGCCGAGAGACGAGGCTCTCTCTGACAGCCCTGTGTGTGTTTTAATATTTCTGCTCATAGTCTCAACCCTTACGGCGCGTTTGACCTACACGTGAGGATGTTGATGCCCTCTCCTTTGGGAACCTTTTTGACCACCAGGTAAGCGGAGCTCGGGTCAGCCATCTTGCACCACTGCAGAGCCTGTTCCAGCACCTTCTCCTTCGGATGCAAGGGACGCTCTGCGCCGGAGAGAAAAAAATAAAAATAAAAATGATACGAGCCCATGCAGCCTACGCCAACTTGACACCTTGTTTATGGCGGGGGTGAAGTCTGAGCGATGCGTTTTCTGCGTGTACGTTTTTTTTTTTTGTCTCCTCTCACCCAGCTGTCCGTCCTCGATGGCCTCGAACGTCATCCAGACGTCCTTGTCTCCGGCCGGGATGTTCCGCATGTACAGGACCTGGTTGGTCAGCTCCTCGGCACACATCGTGGGAGACACCTGTGCAAGGCCAGACACAATACAGATTAAAATATGGTGCCAAGTGGTGCACATCCAATCACTTTTGAAAGTTTGTTTCCGTGGCTTCGGAATACATTTGATAAGTAATATCAACACAATTACCAGTCACCAGTTAGAATATTAAACTATTGGTCACCAATGTCAGCATTATTTTAAATTTATATTTATCTATAGGAAAATGAAGACCTTGAGTGTGATGCAGCAATCTGGTAACTTCATTTCCAGGTAGACCTCGATGATCAGGTCTCCGGCCTGGGAGAGCTGGAGGGGGATGCAGAGGCTCAGAGTTCACATCGAAAACCTACAACATTACACCTGGCAGTACCTGAGACACTCCATCCTTTCTGCTTTCTAAGGTGTCTGTTCCAACTGTTATGAAGTGTATTCTAATTCATGTTCATGGTGTGTGATTATGACCATTGCTTCAGAGCAAGTGCATGAATATTTGTTAATTGCAGTATATTCATGAGGATTTGAAGGGCTCCGACTTTACCGTGAGTAATGTGACCCTGTTGACGATATATGAACTCAACGCCGAAGGGGACAACACTCATTTAAATCCATTAACAATAATAATCAAAAGAGAATAAATATTCTACGCTTATTCAAAAACATTTGGGTTTATTAGGCCTCAACGTACCTGAGTGTCCTTCCATGTGGTGATCAGGCTGATTTCCAGCTCAATCTGCGTCTGGTGCTCCTCATCAATCTGAACACAAAAATAAACACAAATACATTTCAAATAATAATAATTATTATTATTATTTTGATTTTGTGAAATTGATAAATCTTAAATTTGGGTTGTGATCTACTAGAATAAGGCTCCTGAGGCCGGACCCGTTCAGAAGCACTGATCTGGTACATAATGATAACGCAGATGTGAGGGCCCCACTCACGTCGAAGATATACAGGTAGTTGTCGATCAGATCCTCCACGATTTTGACCTCGTGTTCTCCTTTACCGTCCGTCTGGAACACGCTGGGAGCGAAGAGCAGGGACAGGTTCTTAGTGCACATCTGGTTCAGATCCGCACACTTCTGGACCCTGGAAGGAGGAAGAGAGGGGAGGAAGGAAGGGAGGGAGTGAAATATACAAATACAACAGTCAATGAAAAATATACATTACATTTTCTGATTTGTGTGTGTGTGTGTGTGTGTGTGTGTGTGTGTGTGTGTGTGTGTGTGTGTGTGTGTGTGTGTGTGTGTGTGTGTGTGTGTGTGTGTGTGTGTGTGTGTGTGTGTGTGTGTGCACTAACCGGTAGAGGTGGCTGATGAGGGCAGCCAGGGTGGTCCTGTTGACCCTGGGGAGGCTCCTGATGATCTCCTTGTACCGGTCCAGACGCTGGCTCTTAGGGGAGATCTCTAAACAAGGGGAAGACGCCACCAACCACACGACACTGCCTTAAACGCACACTCTGCCTTAAACGCACACTCTGCCTTAAATGCACGCTCTGCCTTAAAAGCACACTCTGCGACACGCCCTATTGTTCTGGTGTGTCGACGTTTCGAGATTAAAACCCCTAATACACTTGATTGTAACTTCAACCTCTGGCTTTAATTGCTGTATTCAAATGACCAAATTCGTCACAATAGAACATAAATGTGTTCGTAACTGACATGTTCCTTCATAGTAGACTGCGGCCCCCTATAGTATTTATAGTATTGGTATTGAGTAGTATATATAGTATTTAATATTAATCTGTCCTCAAAGTGGAAAAAGGTTCCCCGAGTTATTTCTCATCTGAGGTTCAGCTTTCTGGTTCACTGCCAGCTTTAATCCATTAGTGATTGTATGTGACCACAATTTTTAGTTATTTTTTATTTTGTTGTTTATCATTAGGCTTAGTGTATATTGTCATGTTTTATTGTGAACAGTCAACCGTTAAATGTGTATTTCCGACATGAATGAAAAATAAATAGTATTTGCATGTCCGGGGTTGTTTACGTTTGCTTTCTGTGGGTGTGTGCGTGCCTATCTATGCATCTATCTATCTATTGTGAGAGAAAAATGCTTACGATCATTTATATTGAATGAGGACCAAGGCCTCTACCTCCAGAGGGGGAGTTTTTTTAAAACATTGTCTCTGTTTTCCCAGGAACCCCCCAACTTTATGTAAAGAGAAATGTTCTTTCTCTCTACAAAGTCAATTCTAACATGGAAGAACCAGATCACATTTGGCCCTGTTTACCTTGTAAGGAGATGAAGAATAACCACAGGGGAGCCTGGAGGAGCATTGTAAGGGATTGTAATCCGCGTCTGCCAGGTCATTTACAAGTTCCTGTGAATTCACTGTTTGATGTAACATCCAGGGAGACAGTTGAGGGACACAGACTTGTAAATGACTTCTGACCCAACCACACCCTCTGTTGTTGTATAAAGCCCTCTTCATCAGAAATTAGATTAGACTGATCAGAAGACTGCTTTGTAGCAGGACTGAACCTTTCTCTTTATTCTGCAGAATAAATATCTTGAATATTCTCAGTTTTGTTTTCTTGTAGCGGGCAGATTAACCTCACCGATCATTGCAGAAGAATTTCTTCTGCACTATCTATCTATCTAGTATCTATGGATCTATCTATCTATATATGCATCTATCTATCCATCTATCTATCTATCCATCCATCCATCCATCTATCCATCTATCTATCCGTCTATGCATCTATCTATCTATGCGTCTATCTATCTATCTATGCATTTATCTATCTATCTATCTATCTATCTATCTATCTATCTATCTATCCGTCTATGCGTCTATCTATCTATCTATGCGTCTATCTATCTATCTATGCATTTATCTATCTATCTATGCATCTATCTATGCATCTATGCATCTATCTATCTATGCATCTATCTATCTATCTATGCATCTATCTACTTATCTATCTATGCATCTATCTACTTATCTATCTATGCATCTATCTATCTATCCATCCATCTATCTATCCATCTTTACATCTACCCTAACCCATCTACCTATCTATCTATCTATCTATCTATCTATCTATCTATCTATCTATCTATCTATCTATCTACCTACCTACCTACCTAGCTACCTACCTACCTATCTATCTATCTATCTATTTATTTACAAACTATGGATCTGGATAAACTGGATCTAGACTCACTGGCAGCCTCCTTCCAGAGCGGGTGCAGCTCGGCCATGAAGATGGGGTCGTCGATCTCCCTGAAGAACCTCTTCAGCACGTCCGTCACGTCCTCGATGAAGTTGTCGCCGATGCGCAGCTTGACGTTGCGGGCGTCCTTGCGGAATTCGTCCATCAGCAGCTTGATCCTGGACTTGGCGCCGTTCTTCCTGTAGATTCCCTCGTGACCCAGGCCTACGGAGCCAAGACAGTACATGATACTAGACCCCGTGTTTTTTTTAGGGAAACTCTTTACTACCGCGGCAAGAATATCATAAGAAAAGACTTACAAAACTCTAACCTCATAATATAATTATTTCATCTGTCCGTCACCTTTTTTTACCCACTTAGGTTATGATTTGGTGTGGCACAGTGGCGCAGTGCATTGTACTGCTGCCTCACGGCAAGAAGGTCCTGGGTCGATTCCCACCTGGGGCGCTGTTGGCACCGTGCTCCGGCGGGATATCTCCCAAAAAGGAGCCTTTCTGTGTGGAGTTTGCATGTTCTCCCCGTGCTCACATGGGGTTTCCTCCAACTACCATCAGTAAGAACCCCCACCAAAAACCATCGTCTGACCAGCGATGGACACTTGGTACCGGGTCCCCGGGCGCGTCGACGAATGCTGCCCACTGCTCCTGGCTGCCCCCCCGGAGGAAGGACAAGCCAGGATGAGAAAAATGCAGGGGCCACATTTCACTGGCCACCACCCCAAAAAGCATGTGCGTGTGTGTGTATATATATGCATGTGTTGTAGTGCGGTCATGTGACAAAAAAAGATTCTGGATTCACATTTTCTATAGTTACTGTAACCAATAGATGGAGTGCTAGTATACTATAACGCGACAAATCAAATCAAGAACGTCAAGTCAGAATCCAACGTGAATACTTCGAATAAAAGACTCCTTTCGCAATGGAGGCTGCCATATACTTTGACAGAAAATAGTCAGTTTCCAGAGAGATCGATGGGGCCAATACACAGTCTGAGACAGAAAAAAGGCAACTGCGACAGACTGTGAAATTCACCATCACTGACCATACTGGGTGATGAAGGCGATGCAGCTGTCCACGATGATGGGGATGTCGTTCCTGCTGAGCTGCTGCTCTCTCAGGGTGTTGCCCTTCCCCCCTGCCGCCCTCTGGATGTCCGAGTACCACAGGGCGAAGTCGGCCCGGCCCATTCCCTGCAGGTGGAGTGTCCTGAAAAAGGAGGGAAACATTCACTATGTCAGAGGGCGGTATTACATACAACCTTTTGTTGTTAGGCTACATTACACCAAAGTGACCCAAGGTCTCAATTTCATTTCACTCTGCTGATGTCACATCCTGATGTCATTTTGACCATTTGGTCCAATAAACTGTGCCCATAGAGCGCATGAACCGTGGGATCTGCGATCCTCGAGGGAATTTATCTATTGTACAGTTTTGCTTTATTTTGAAAACCCCCCGCAGGCTGCACTCACCTTCCCTTCTCGACCAACACCAGGATGTCTTTCTTCTCGTGGTTGTCATTCTCCGAAGTTGTACCTGAGAGCAGAGCAGAGTAGGGTCAGGGGAAGATCCCAGTTCAAACAGTCGCCATGCCTCTTGATGATAGACGACAGCAGCAGTGCATCCATACCTTACGCTTAGAGTGTAATTATATTTAAATAACGGCCTCGATAACAATAACTAAAATGTAGTAAAAGTCACATCAGACCAAGGCTAGAACGTATATACATGTATTATGAAATATAGAAAATATGTGTTTGTAATACTAATTTTTATTGTTTGTTGACAAAATGATCTCATTCAAATAAGGTCAAAATTATAATAAAGCATCGAAAGCTTCTCCTCATCAGGGAAAGCATAAAAAAAAAATGTTTTAACTTAAAAAGCTTTTGAAAGTAAAACACAAACATTTTTGCTAATGCCTTACAATTATCCATATAGCTTATAATTGTACAAATACACACCGGTCAATATTAAGAGTCATTTATTTGGATGCCTGTTTTGATGCTGGGGTCCCCAACAAGATGAAAGCACATTTTGTCTACTTCCTCACGAATCAGTGGACACCAAAGGGACCGGGACCCTGGGGACTTACTGAGCTCCTGCAGGCGGTTGAGGTTGATGATGTCCTCCGCTGCGCCGTCGTTCCCCGGGCAGATGAACAGGTTAGACTTCTGCAGCACGAAGTAGGCCTCCTTCCACTGCTGGGGGTCCAGCATAGCCTTGTAGCGCAGGACGCCCACCCGCTCAAACTCCCTGGTCAGTAGGCAGTGGCAGCTCAGCGGCGTGGCAGCCTGAGACACAGCGCAGGTCAATACTTGTAACATTCCTTTTATGGGTCTATTTTTTTAAATAAAACACTACACTCGGAAAGCTTAGAAATTCGACCCCAACAGGAGTCTAGGAAGAGACTCCAGGAAGGTGGTGTTTTTCGTTCTGAGAAATGAAGGGATCTGCGTCGGCTATTAGCTGAGACCATCCGAAGAATCTATTGATATGTTAGAATGTTTTTGAATATGTTGAGAGTTGTTTGAGTATTGAATTGACGATTGATTGAATCCTAGAGAAATAATCATTGAAAATCCTTCGCTGAGAAATGATCAAGATCCTTCAATGTCTCATTCTTAATATATGAGTCAAAACTGGATTGAGTAAAATGTTTATGTATAATATTTATTTTTATGAAATAGTTACACAAGGCAATTTGGAGCTGTTGACTAAACCGCTTCATTCCTTCAATCTACACACTGAACTAAATGTCACAAGATATCAAAATTAAAATATAAGCACAGTAAGACAGGATATTAGTGGTTATTAAGCATAAAATAAGAAAAACAGGTCAAATTAAAAAAATTCATTCATTCAGAATCACTCCGATTGAAAGGGCGTGTCAGTCCGAGAAAATACTAAATGCAGAAAACAACCGCTGTAGAAACAATGAGCGTGGAGGGGTGGAGCGGCGCGGCATCTTTTTACCTTCCCTATGGCCTTGGTCCAGCTGTGCAGGGCGTCAGGAGTTTCTAGGCCGAACTGGTAAAGTTTGTCAGACGTCAGGTACAACTCAAAGGTGTAGCGAAACCTGAGGGGACGAAAAGAGGGTAAAAGACTTCAGCCGGTTGGAGTAACGCCGTCATGTTGGGGTTTTTGACGGAAGGCCAAATCGATTGCCCGACGGGCTCTCCTACCTGTCAATGAAGCCGTTGTTGCTGGTCTCCGGCCGGCTGACCCCCACGCACAGAATGTCTTTGACGCAGATCCGAATGCGCGGCTCCAGGCAGCGCTCAGACTCGTACAGCAACAAAGACTTGTCCACCGTGCACCAGTACTTCTGGAAATCTGAGGACGGAAGCAATATTACTCACCTCGCGTTATTTATTATTGAACCTTTATTTGACGAGGTGAGAATCTCGTTGAGATTCTCGAGAAAGCGCCATGAAGCGAGATACAGCAAGGACGCAAGAAGGACAGTAAGCTCTCATGAACAAGCATGCAGGAACCTCCGGTTAAAGCAAAAAGCAACGACGACAAAACCAAAAGAAGAAAAAAATTGTCCACGAGAAATACGTTTCAAATCCTCCTACAAATGGAAGATGCAGGGTTCTTAAAACCTTTTTTTTTGCCCAATTTCGTCCAGACACATGGATTCATTGACATTAACAGGAAATCCTGAGATCGTAAGCCGCCAGGGCCTTTACTCTTCATGGAAGTTGAAATTGTGGCTGGGTAATACTCTTTTTCCAATAGAGACACTGCATTATTCAATATAGGATTAAAATAAACAGTGATAATTAACATATAATCAACAGTTTGACACGGTTCAAAGTCCCATCCCTACGCTCATTTGGCCCCTTTCTACCTGGTTGTTATTGTACCAAATTTTATTTCTTTAAAAGGTTGATTGTTTTGATATTGTCATTGCAATACTAAGATTTTAATCTAGTAGTTTAAGGAAAAATGGATCATCTTATAGTGAATACCAGCTACGAAAAACACTTTTGGGCCGAATGACAAAGCTCTGATTGAAGTAAAGAAGATATGAGTACAATGAAAGACAACAAAAAGGAAAAGGGAGAAGAGCGAAAAATAAATGCATCCCGGCAAAACTATTTCTGTTCTATTCCAGATATTGCATATTATTACAAACTCTGGCCGGGAGCAGAATCCAGTAGAGAGTATTCACCAGTCTACCATGTGTTGCATTGGCCTTGGCCCAGTTGCTAAACCGCCACGCCTTCGAATGGAACCCATCTACACACTAAAGGCTGAACTCTCTTTCGGAACGAGCGGTCATCTGATTTATTTTTTGCGACGACGAAGCCTGGGAGGGAGACGTGCTGAACACCGCTATTCAACACAAACCCAAGCCCCCAGAATGAACGGCTTCTCCCGACAGGATGTGTTGGTATGGTGATGCATTTCTGTCCAGTAAAAGCACTATTGTCCTCCAGAAGGCTTTTGTTCTGGCGGCACAGAGAAGTAGGCCGCAAACCCATATTAAACTGGTGCCAAGCTCTCTCTCTCTCTCTCTCTCGCTCAACAAACACACACACACACACACACACACACACACCACACCACACCACACCACACCACACCACACACACACACACACACACACACACACACACACACACACACACACACACACACACACACACACACACACACACACAACCCTCTTCCCCATCCCCCTCGGCACGGTCGGGCTGGACAGATAGGTCGCTTACCTTCCCTGGTTTTCCGGGACAGCGTGCCTCTGGTCATGGAGCCGGACTTGTAGAGGTAACCTGAGTGAAGCACGGGCTGCATGATCTCATCATACACACCTGGATCTGGAGTAGAGTACAGCAGAAGAAGAGTAGGAGTGAAGTAGACGTAGAGTCGAGCAGCGGTAGAACAGAGTACAGCAGCGTAGATTGGAAGAGTGAAGGGAATTTAATGGAAGAGAAGGCATAAACGGTGGACAACAGAAGAGCAGAACGGAACGCGGAACGGAACGGAACACGGAACGGATCAGGAGCGAGGAGAAAAACAACGTACGGTCCAAAAAAACGAGCGCGATTAAAGAACGAAGTAGTAGTCTGAAAGTTGATTTAACTGGAGGAGACCGACGGTACAGACGCCTCTTATCTGCTGCCGCGCCGCTAAAACACGCCGGACGCTGTCGGTTCGGCGAGACAGTGTGGACGTTGTTAATCTTTCAGACAAAGAGCGCGGCGCTGCGGGCGCACTACGCCTCCCACACCGCCAACACTTCCAGGTCACAAAAGCCCGCCGGCCCAACGGAGGCTCAGCGGCTGCGAAGAGATCGCCGATCAGAGGCCCTCGCCGGAAAAAAACCTTCCCGGTTGGGGAACGTCAGGAAAATTTGTTCGAAATTATTAAATTTATGCTTGAAAAATTGGAGAAAAATGTTTCACTTCCTGCTGAAAGTGAATTATCTGATTTTCTGATGATTTAAAAAGACCAACGGCCCTTCCATCAATACTAATTTTAGTACTTTTATACAATGCATACAATGGGCTTCAGCTTTTTAAATGAGACAGTTTAATAACTTGAAGCCATGTCATCAAACAGAGCATCACCAATGTCTTCACCTAGATATACTGAAAATGTGATGTATAGTAATTATTACAAGGTGTAAGTTCCTTACTTATTGAATCATCACATAATAATATGAATTCTTATATACTAACATGCAAGTTTCCCAAAAAGGACCGAGTGATAGCTTTTTGTTCTTTCTTTACAGGGTTTGATTGACTCTGGCGCGTCCACAAATCAGCTACATCTATTATTTGGCTGCATCGGCGCTCATGCAAAGAGAGACCAGAAACAGGAAGTTGCGTCGCTTCCCACCGGCAGCCCGCCTCCGCCCGTCCTCGCGGCCTCACCTAAGCCGCTGGCGTTCCACTGATCCGGGGACGGCTGCCGGTCGCAACCGTTGGAGTCGGCGAGCCGCGCGGCCTCCGCCTCGCCGAATATCTGCGTGACCGTCTTCAGGAGGTTCTGCTCCGTCACCGCTGTGCAGAGCGCCTGCAGGTGGATGGAGGAGGGGGGGATAAACCGAAAAGAGAGGTTAAGTGCGGGAGGGGGGGCGAGACTGAGAGAGCGGATGAGGACACTAGCGGAGGAGGAAAGGAGCCGGAAGGTGGAAAATGAGAGGTTTGGGAGTCGGAACGCGGTCATTCAGCGGTCACACCACTTAAGAGATCCGACGACGGCAGAGGCACAAAATCTTCAACGTCTTCCCTTTTGGCCCCCGAAACCTTTATCTGCGCTCGCTCTCTGAATGCTCCTGTTTCAAAGCACATTCCACGTCCCCGGGACCCGGGAGGAGCCCGGCAGCCAGATAGCGGCAGGAGGAGCAGGGAGGAGGAGCAGGGTGTTAATGGGGCTGACCTGCCTTTGGAGCGGGGGCGGCGTAATACCACCAGCCAAGAGACAAACACTGTGCCGTTAAAACCTCTGCACCCTTTTTTTAATGTTTGTTTTTTTTAAATCAATAAACAAAAAACAAAAAACAAAAAAAACTCTGCACCCTGTGGCCAAGAGCGGTACTGCACATTGAAGTCCAAAAACTTGAAGATTTAATTTCGATTTCACATTTACACACATAATTGCTCATGTTTGTAATTGTTTTTATGTTGTGGATGTTTTTGTTTTGTGCATCACTTTTCTAGGCCAGGCTCTCTTGGTAAAACACAAATATAGTTTTCCTTAATTTGTGAAGAACAGATTGAGAGATATAACACGGGGAGCAAAACAAATACCTTTAAATGTACCAAATACCAAATGTCGGGGGGCTGCGTCTCTAAGCACAAAGACTGTCTAGGACTGTAGATCGCCGTGATTTTCTGAGGTGCTCAAGACGTCATTTCCGGCGGTCCTACCTGATCAAATAAGCTTCTCGATGCATACCCTCCAACTTCAATCAGTCATTGGTGGATCATATATATATTTTTTTTCCATTCGGGAAATGCTTCGAGTTCAACAAAAACGGTGCGATCACGACATTCAAGACCTGTCTGACCCTTAAAGCACGTCTGATGGACCCCCCTTTAATGATATGAAGACAGCATTGTCGGGGCTTGTGATTGGTCGGTTTTCACGACACCATGGTTTGTACTGTTCGTGGTGTCCTGCGGTGACGGCACCTTGAGCAGCTGCTCCTGGCTGCTGAAGCAGGGGTGCGGCTGGCGGTAGCGTCCTTCTCGGTACTTCTGGGTGATGAACTCCCGTCGCTGCTCAGGCATCGCGTCGCAGTCCAGCTCCTCTGAGATGGAAAGCCTGGACGCCCAGAACTCGTTGGCCCGGTCATTTCCCAGCATGATGAACAGCTTCAAGAAAACATAAACAATCATTAGGTGTCAAAGAAAACAGGCACATTTAATGCACATATCTTTATATACATAATTGCCTATCCCATATACATAAGCATATTCCCTTTATCTATTCCATTTTATTTTATTCTATTTTATTTTATTCTATATATTTTTATTTTATTCTATAAGTATTCGACTTACTGTATTACGTTTTAGGAATCAGTTAGTTGGTCAAGTAGAAAGAAATTTTCCTTGGACATATTGTGTGTTATCACCGGGTGCGTTGCATTGACATTTCACTGCATATATGTATGAAAGTATGTATATGTATGTGACGAATAAACATCTTGAATCTTGAATCTTGAATACTATCAAGCTGCCCTTGAGCAAGGCATTTAGTATTGCTCTGCAGGAGACCACTATAGTTGTGCCATTCAGTGAGAATTACCCAAATGTGTAACAACAGTTTAAAGCGTTAGAGTGAACAGGACATGATCAAATTATTCAACTTGATATTTTGGGACAGAGTGAGAACACATCCTGACGTTTTTTTTCTCTCTGCGTTCTTGACTTTCTGTGAACTATTGTTTATCACACGCTCTGACTAAAATCCCGTTTAGCGAGACAAGAGTGCAAAATAAAAGTTGAGACGCTGAGGAACAAACGCTGCGTCCCTCTCCTAACCCCGTCAGCGTCTCACCTGAACGATCTCGTTGCTCCACACGCTGGTGTCCAGTTTCAGGCTCTGCACTTTGGACACCATCGTTCCCAGTCCTCTGTGCTGTCCTACAGGCACAGAAGCGCACGCACACGCGCACCCACGCACGCACGCACGCACGCACGCACGCACACACACAAACACATATGCAAATAATTATTTTTGCACCTCCTTAACACCGGTACAGCTCACTTCCATTGTATAACTGTATAGACACAGACAGACAGACAATAAAAAGGACTGACTGTACATAATCATCCTCCTTTCCCTTAGATATCTTGATTTTGCTTCTTACTTCTATGTATGATTTTTATAACATGCACCGTCACCGGAATAAGGCACAATCATCTCACTGCACCTTGTACTAGGATAATGTGTACGCGGCAAATAAGACTTGAAATTTTAAATATGTGCACATAAACGCACACATACACATAGAGCCAGAAACATGCCCAAATGACACACACACACACACACACACACCAAAAGGTATTGACAAATCCGCGCACGCGCACAGGCACACATGCACACGCAAACCCACACACATACACACACACCAAAATGTATTGACAAACACAAATCCAGATCCACATACACCCGCACACACACACACACACATACAAAATGGATTAGTGCAATCACTCATGGTGATGGACATCCGTTATTGTTGTACAGGTCGGACACCAGCTCAGCGCCTCGGGCTTGAATAGTGAATCCAGTTACAGGAGAGAAACTCCACACTGTGAGAGCATGCCATGTTTATACTGCGCAGATGCGGCAAACACACACACCTGCATGCAGGCGCACACACACACACATTCATAGAGGTTCTCCTACATCAGTAAGGAAGTCAGTGCACACACACACACACACACACACACACACACACACACACACACACACACACACACACACACACACACACACACACACACACACACACACACACACACACACACACACACACACACACACACACACACACACACACACACACACACGATAATTCATAGATAGATACATAGAGTAGTGAATACTTATTTACTTCTGGAATCCCATTTCAAGTGCTTTGTCAGTAGCCACCTTTCCTCGCTTGCCCATGTGGCAGTGGAACACCAGATCTGGGGCATCGAGCGGTGGCTTTGTTACCCCGTATTTGGCCTTGAATTCTGCAGGGTCCAGTGCAAGAGCACTCTCCACCTCCACACACAGTTTAGAGACCCAAGCCACCCACCCCGACTTTGCACTCCTTTTCTGAGATTCTACATGTCAGGTTAAATTAGTAGAAATTGCCTGCTATACTGAGGATATAAACCAGATGAAATTTGTTTCCTTAACTAAATGCTTTGTCCTTCTGTCTGTAACGTGACTAAAGGCCTCAATACACTACACACACACACAATGCAGTATAACCAGAACAACAACAAAACAGCTTGAGTATCAGGGATTCCTGCCTGCACAGGTATATCTAGTGTATACACACAAAACTTCATCCCGTCACTCTGTGGAACCCCCTTGTATTTCCCAGTCGGTATATGAGGTCTCTGCAGGATACGTACTGAACCAATGACAAATCAAGCTTCCCTGGACCTGGTCTTCTGCATTCGTGAAGTCTGGACCAAAGCAACATTTTCGGTGAAAATTTATTTTTATTGATTTTTATTTTTATGCTGACCTCTGTCACTATTCCTTATTTTATGTTTTGTTTCTTCTGTCTCGCTTTTCTATGTCTATGAGCACATCTCAATTGGTTGATCGGGAAGGAGCTAGAAATCTGTCCAATAGGAATGGATTATACTGTATGTCGACCGTTATGTTCTAATAAACTCCAAATAATTTGTCTATTCTGCTTAGTGAAAGTAATGGGTCGGTATCAGAATCAGAATCAGAATGAGAAACACTTTAATAATCCCAGGTGGAAATTACTTTATTTTTTTTACTTTTTATCGGTGCGGTTCCTGGAGTTGCACGAAGACAACCAAACATAGATGGATCTTGAAAAGCGTTTTTGAGTTTCCACAGTCCCGGTGGTACAAATCCACCGTAGTTGGCGTTGTGAGCCTTGAAACAGAGCGATCGTTAAAATGTCACCAAAGAACAGCTCTACACTCTAAACGGCATGGGAAGCAAACGAGTCTGCACAGGTTGATGTTCAAGTATATTATAGTCTTAATCAGATGTTCACAGGTGAAATAACCGTCCCAACCTGTATCTTCGCCTCATTGAACTGTTTATGTGCCGTAATAATTCTGTTTCTAAGAGGAAACGTCTCTGGACGACATACTGTTGAGTAACGAAGAATTCTGTGGAATTTCATGAGAAATTAAAATACCTAGGTATTGTCGCTCTCTTCAGCATCAGCTGGCGAAAATAACACAGAAGATTTGTACTGCAACGGTAAATGTGTCGTGACTTTTGTTAAAAGAGATTTATTTTTTAAGCTAGAAAAAAAACAGTTAAACATTTTAAAGCAGTCTGTGACGTTCAACACCACTATTTCCAGTATAAAAAAAAAATGAAATTGAAATCTGAAATTTGGTATTGAATATATTTTTTTAAGCAATTAGAATCAAAGCTACCAGTAATGGTATAAGAAATTATACCCAGCTCTCCATATAAATACAAATATATATTTAATGGCATAAAATAGACTATCATTTCTGCAATACAATTTATCAGAAATTAGACAATTTTTTGATACAGGATCACTACTGACTGGTCGAAACGTACCAAAAAATAAGTTTAACAAAAACCATCATAAGACTTGTATTATAATATTTACCGGTGGGAAAATTAAGAAATACAGATCGAGAACGAAGGGAGAGGGAAGTACTGCGCCTAAAAATGCTGCAATGGCTGCTGCTGTTATGAGTAGAGTCTGGGTTAGGAAGAATGATCATGATGATGACTAAATACCTTCGAACATTAAGACAGATGACACCCCCCCCCGCCCCCACACACACACACACACTGCAGATCAAACACCCCGGTAAGTGGGAGCTAAAACTTCACGCATTCCATCCTCTTTCCAGGAAGTGTCCAGCAACACTGGAACATTTGTGCACAAGATCACACACACACACACACACACACACACACACACACACACACGCACACGCACACACGCACGCACGCACGCACACACAAGCACGAGCGGCTCACACCTGCGCAGTTTTTGCAGATGACGACACAGAGGTTGATGGAGGCCCAGTCGGGGCTCACGGCCTTGCAGTCGGCGCAGATCTTGTTGGAGCGGTTGGACCAGATCTTCTCCGCCACCTCGTAGTCGGACAGCGTCTCCGCAATGGACTCCTGCAGCGCCTCCATCCAGTCCCGCTTCTCCCGGTCCGACTCTGCCGTGAAGCTGAGGAGACAGAGGCCTTTTAACCCGCAGCGACGCCGGGAGAGAGTCTTTCTGCATGTCCCGTCTCAGATGGGAAACCCAAACAGCGAGACGCACTGCTCATCAACGTAAAGCACATTGGGGAGGTTTTTAAGGGTTTCCCTTCTCTTTAGCTTTGCTTCGGTTTGAATAATAAGATTGTGCGAAAACATAAAATCGGAACCGGAAAAAGGGTCGGAAATACTGTTCGGATATAATAATAATAATAATAATAATAATAATAATAATATATATATATATATATATATATAGAAAACATCCACATAGTAGTTATTTCACATCAAAACATAATATCGAAACAGCCAATTTATTGGACTTCATTTCTATTTCTTTTTTACTGTACTGGGTTAATATTACCCGCTACACCAAATCTATTCAGCTATATTCATTTAGGGATCTGGTTTTCAACCTGTTGCCAGACCAGGGACCAGACAAATTCAACAAAGCAATGATGAACGCACATGAAGTCACAGCACTCGATAATAATTCCAGTGTTCGCTGCCGTTGGCAATTTATTCACATTCAGTTGTGGGAAAGTGTCAGAAATATGAGTGCATAACAGTCACGAATTATGTTAATTTTTTGGGCTATTTGTTTATTTATTTAGTTTAGCTCTCCTAAAATTGACCGCTGCAGCCAGCGTGCTTCAAAAGGCACAACTTTTACTTTGAAGGCTGAGCTGTCCTGTTTCCAGCTCTCGAGTTCCAGGTTCAATTTCATTTCATTGTACAAGTTGGATAGTGGAACAAGCCGACGCTTTGCTGCGCTGAATTGCATTGCACAAGTAGCACGATGAAACTAGGCAATACGCCCAAAAATTGCATTTTTTATTATACAATGTGAACAACTGCAAATTAATTATAATTCATGCCTTATCACGTTATAACAATATACTATTATTCACATCACAGCATAAAACGTTTCACATTATAAAGTGATAAATAGTATATTATAACAAGAAAGGTTTCTTGTTATGACTTGATGTGTTTTTATTTCGCAATAACCTGAAAGTATCTTGTAATCACGTGAAGAACATCTTGTTATAAGAATAAACTATTCACGTTTAACGTGATAAAGATCCGTTTTTATTTTTGTTGTTGAATTATTTTTACTGTCTATCTATCCATCCATCTCATATGTAAGTTATTGTTTTTAATTACTTTCAGCCAAACAGGTATTTCTCACATGGATACAACTTTACAGTTCATTCTTAAATCAAATCAAAGGTCCCGTCTCCAGCACCAGAGCCACCAGTTGGTGTAGCTGGTCCCATGGTGTAGCACCAACCGGTGCTACACCATGGGAACATGTTGGTGTTGGGTGATTTGTCATATCCACACACACACTACCACAAAATGTCTGCTGGGATCCAATATATCAACTGGCACAACACGTAATCAAAGTGATACCTGAATATTTTGTAGGGCGTGATGAGGTCAAAGCTCTTGTGTTTTCCGTCCCTGATGGTTGCGCCTCTGGCCTCGATCAGAGTGATGCCGATCCCGTCCTGGAAACACTGGAGACGGAAGGACGAAAAGGACGGAACACCGAGAGAATCAAACATTTGAAAACCTTTTGATTTGGATGGTTCTTCTGCTGTTTCTGGTGACCGCGGGATACCTGCTCGCTCTTGTACAGCCAGATGTGCTCCGTGATGATGGCCGTGTAGACTTTGGACTTGGTTCCTTTCAGCTCAAGGAGGCCGTGTTTCTGGCACTGGGCTCCCAATCGGAAGCGCTGGCGTCCGAACACCAGCTGCTTCTTCACCCGTTCCTGCAAGGTGTCGACCCAGCGGTGCCTCAGGACTGACCCGGAAACAGAGTCACATGTTATCTTCTGCATGGAGCACATTCTGTTTATTTCGTTTTTTGGTTGTTGTTTCTTTAGATAGCTAAGCTTTTCATTGCAAGTTGTGCGTTTTCAAGTACAGCGATGCAACCATCCTGAGCAAGCCAAATTCCTGGTTCATGAAAATAGACAGATTCTGGGGCTGGTTCTGGTTCTCTCTTACTCCATTGTGGTTGTAAACAAAACGCTGTTCTAAGATTGGTCGCCCCGCCGACACCCCAGGACGGCATACAGCCCAGTTGTGGGGCCCGCGGGAGGCAACCTGGTCTGTCACGCTAATTAGCGACATTCCACCATGAACCAGGTTATCGGGTCATTAACTGTCTCCTCCATGGGGGGTGTGTCACATGACCAGAGTTTGGGAGAGAAGGTTGTCATTGATTATGGCTGTGTGCTTGTGGCAGGATTGTGCTTGTGTGACTGTGGTGTGTGTGTGTGTGCGTGCGTGCGTGCATGCGTGCGTGCGTGAATGCGAACGTGTGTGTGCGTGCGTGCGTGCGTGCACAAAATTAACTATTGTTGGTTTACCTTCGTTGTCAGTGCGGAATACGAAGATCCTGTGATTTGTCACTATCTCAAACTTGTTGTCTTTGGTCGGCCGAGCCATTTGTATGGAAGCCAATGGGATCACTCCTTTGGGGTAAACATCCTGTAAGAGACGTTTATTAGTCATTACCAGCATACACATTACACAAACAAACTAAAAACGGGTTTTCTTTTTACTCCAGGGGTCAGTCTAGAATGTTACTATACCATTATTATTCTATATATTATATTATTATATTATATTATTATATTATTGGTTATTAATGGTATATTATTATTATATATATAATTATTAATATATTATTATATTATTATACATTACTATTACTACAAATAGCTAATATTTCTTACCTTTTCACTCCCAAAGTACATCAGGTTTTTGCCATCGAACTTCACGTAGCGCTTCTGGAACACGTAATTCCTGAAATGCAAATATTGGAAATAAATTAACTGTCAGAAGCTAATATTTTCTCATCATTTAATGTTGTCTCTATTTTAGGGTTTTGGAAAATGCTATTGTGAATAGGATGAGAAACCTAACTTAAAAATTATAACATTTTTAAATGTTATAATTTTAAAGCAATGGTGATTCAGCCTTTTCAAATGGAATTAACAAAAAATATGGCAAAATTAAGTCATTTAAACAAAAATGTGAGTTACCGCAATTGTCAATGAGGAGTTGATCATGTTAGTGTAGGTTTTCTCACCATATTGCAAAATTTTACCAAAACCCCAAAATAGAGACAATATTAAGAAATGTTATCTTTAAAAATATTAAAAAACTCAACATGTAAATTATCATGAGGAAAATGGTCAGGGGTTATGTAAAATATTGTCATTTAACACGTCTTTATCGGTAACAAGATATGGCAATAGCCTTTTGTACAATGGCCACTCAGTGCTGTGGGTGAAAGACTGGAAAGGGAAGGACCGACAGGCGTCCACAGCGTCCAGGGTGAACAAACAGGAAGGACGGGCGGGGCGGGATGAGGAAGACAAACACAAACCGACCGAGTGGAGGAGGAAGAGGAGGACAGGAGAGTGACGAAGCAGAGACAGCTTCTCAGGAGAGAGGAGAGGCAGGGAGGAGAGTAGAGAAGGAGACGCAACCTCAGAGCCAGGGTCAGCCTCTGCCGCCTGCGGCGTCAATAAGAAAGAAGGTGGTTTTCAGCCGAGTCCGACAAACACAACATGCACTGGACGAGCACACATTCGGAGTAAGACGCACACACACACACACACACACACGCATCTAGGGATGGTAGGTAAATACACCTTTCATAACCCAAAGAGGTGCATGACAAGAGCATCAGGAGAATCGGGGTGCGGATGGAGATTGGGAGGTGTTCTCCACATTGACTTCAGTGCTAGAGTAACTGGGCTGCTTCCAGTGGACAACAGTGTCAACAGTGTCAACAGTGTCAACAGAAGACTGTGGTTGTACAGGTTGGTTTCCCGGGGTGAATGTGCGGAGCTGCTCAAAGCAGAGCATGGTACTCGTAAAAAAAACACATGAACTCAATCAACCTGTCCTTGAATTCATCACCTTCTAGCCTGCTGCTACTAAGGAGGAAAAATGTCTGTTCTTGCCAAAACAGGGTAAAAAAAAACAGGCTTTTCACATCAAAAACTACAAATAACTTTTACACCGTGTGATCCTTAGGGGGGATGAAGTTAATAAATAAAGGTATTATAATAATAATAATAATAATAATAATAATAATAATAACTATAGCCAATATCCACACACCCCTGTGGAGAGAGCTTGTCCAGCCAGCCGCAGATGACGGGCGCGGCCCGCTCATAGAGGGAAGTGTAGCTGGCGTATGGGGAGATGATCAGATCCTCCTCCGTCTCGGCGGGGTGGATTTGGGACGGCAGGGAGAGGCAGCGCGGGGGCGTGGAGGGGTCACCCACCGTGCTGTAGCCCTGGGAGTCAGTGGTGTGGAGGGCCTGCGACAGACGCTTGGCCCAGGAGAGCTTGTGTGAGCTGGGAGGACAAACAGCCGCCACAATGCATTAAACCATAAAAATGCCATAAAAATCAAAATAAAATGATCAATTCACAATGGTTTTAAATATGAATATTGAATTAATAATAGGCCTGAAATGTCTGATGTAATGCAGAACACAAACACGTGCCCAGATATGGTTTTCAGGATCTGAGGTAAGGTTCTCTATGGAGAATATCAGTCTCTAAAAGTTGGACATTCTTATCTATAAATATTTTTTTTTTTTAATGAAAATGGGTTCACTGAATCAAGATATTTTCCAGACAAAACAACAGATTGTTATAAACAGTATGTTAACCATTGTGGTCTGCAATTTGTTGCGATAAAATTGTCATTATTTTGAAGAAATTAGGAAATCCCTCATCCCATACGCAAAAAGTTGGCAACTGTAAAGGAAATGACTTCTTGGCGTCTCTCCTCTATGAAAGTACTTGGCAAACCACCATGGCCCCTTGCTCCTTACCCATGATCCTCTGCATATTTCTCTTCTTCTCTCTTGGCCTCCCTGCCCTCAGGCCTGCTCCTGTCACTCTGGACATAAAACAATGAAACACATGAGATCCCGAGCACATGATAGAGTCATCCAAAATCTATATTTATATATACATGTATTTACAACAATAGACTTAGAAAAGTGTAGATTTGTTAATACATGCATTAAATGCTATAAGGCCAAGTATGCATATAAAAGAAAACTGTGAAACTAACATTACATATTTTGTGTAGATAAATGAAATGAATACGCACTTTCAAAACATTTCAAATGCGTCTGACATATGTAAACAACCAAGATAAGGTACAGATCAGTTTTTTTCTTGTTTTTTTTTCAAAAGGGGAACGCAGCTCTCCAGCCCCCCTGCTGATGCATAAAGACAAGATGCCTGGAGTCGCACTCTAACCTCAGCTCACACACACACACACACACACACACACACACACACACACACACACACACACACACACACACACACACACACACACACACACACACACACACACACACACACGCACACGCACACGCACACACACACACACACACGAGACCTAAAAAGCATTGATGTGGGAGGGAAGCGGCGTCCCTGGAACACGATGTCCCAAACCTCCTTCCCGCCTCCTTCATTCCTCCATGTTTCAAAAGTGCAAAAACATGTAAGACTTTGGTGGTTTGGAGGCGCTGATGAGGGGTTTAGATGACACTTTTTATCCTCATTGACAGACACACTTTTACCAACTTTAATATCATGTAATCTAGTCGGTTCTCGTTCTCGGTCACTGTGTAATTACTTGGTGTCAGATACATTTTGCTTGTGTAGAGCTCCCATCTCCATGGAAGCCCGACCAAATTTATTCACATTTCATTCATTCCGGATCCTCTGAATGAAATCACACAATTAGTAAATGTCAGTTTTGCTGATATCAGCAGTGATTGAAGTAATACAATAATGAACAGATTCCCTATTTTTACACCTTGTGCAAAAAGATTATATTAAATATATTACACGCACGCACGCACGCACGCACGCACGCACGCACGCACACACGCACACACGCACACACGCACACACACACACACACACACACACACACACACACACACACAATATCCCAAATACTTCCTACAGCCTTGAAAGGAGTTCCTTCTCCAACTCAGTGGAAGCTACAGTAACACACACAGAACACAACGCAAATCAAAGCAAGCAGATGGTTGTAAAGATTAAACGTTTAAGCTTTGAACTTTTTGGCAGGACGGGGCGGTCTGAGTAGAACGACTTGCTCTCCCTCCCACCGTTTTCATTCTTTCTTTCCCTCACTGTCTCTCTCGCTCTCGCCTATTTGTTCTTCAAAGTACTGTGAGTTAAATACACTTAGGTCCACTCAGGAGGACTTTTCGTACTTTTCTGTTTTCAACCTCCCCTTCTTCAGTGAAGTCAAGTTTATTTCTGTTGCCCTTCTTCACGGTACAGTCTCACCAGCGCGGCAAGGAATCACCGGCATCCCCTAGTCTTAACCGCCCTATAACTCCTGTTGAATGACCAAACTAAAATGTACCGGAAATTTAAAAAGGGATAGAAGCTTCCACTACTGTCCTCTTAATGTCTGCTTTCTTTCAAGTTCCCAGGACATACTTTAATATTCTTGTTTTCCGTCGCACACGGTCAGTACCCTTGGTTCCTGGGGCAGTTTTCTGTTGATAAGACAAGACTCATCTACCTCTGAATGTGGAGTTGTGGAAGTTTTTGAGGATTTGCCCTTACAATAGGAACACAAAGTTGTGGTGATTGGCCGGTTTTGCTCGTGCCACATGGTTCGCTCTCGTTGCCGCCGTTGTTTCTGACGTACACATTAAAATCAGTGTGATCCGTCTCCTTTATAATAATAATAATAATAATAACACCGTCTCTCCTGATCGCACGTCAATGGCCTGCATATTTCAGGGATTGCGCTGGATTCGTACCTCACAGAGCTGCGGCGGGCGTCGGCTTTGGAAGACGGTTTCACAGTACGGGCTGATCTCCTCTTCAGGGTCGTCGGTAGAGGCTGTGGGGGGTTGAACAACTGCAGTCAACATCTGCTGTTTGGTGCAGACGACTTTTCTTTTTTTTAATATCTGATCGGTTTCTCAACGCATGACTCGTTGAGCAACCAAAGTAATTCCACTCACTTTTAATGCTTTAATAACGGAATCAAATACCGCGCTGGTGCTGTGTACAGTGACATAAACCTTTGAGAATAGGAAGCAGGTTACAGTCACACTCACCTCTTGTTGATCCTGAGGAACGATTACTTGAAGTGCTGCCGCTGTGTATGCAAAGAAAAAGTTATTCTCACACTTTTTTAATTCATTAAGCCGATAAGCCATCACTTCCCTTCAACTTACTTGAACCCACGTCCCATTCTATCCCCAGGAAGCAGAACGTTTCCCATGCTACAGTAATACATATGCATAGCCACACTATATATTAGATGTATATCATTCAATTTAAATATACTTAGTATAATTTGTTAATTATTAAATGGCTGGGAAAGTCAACCCCCAAACGGAGGATGGAGTACCTGTTCCTCTCGGGCATCCTCTCCAGCGCTTGCCTTGGCGGGGGTGGGGGAACGGCCTGCTGGCTGCAGTGAGTCCTTCCGCCACTAGGGGCAGCAGAGCCAGATAAAGTGCCACAGTAGATCTCATTTGAGACCATCTCCATCTCACCACTTCTGGGCGAACGGGACGGGGACGAATCAGAGAGCGCTGTCCCGTTGTTGTCAAGGCTACAGGGAGAACAGGAAGATAATGAAGGAGAACGGCCCACTTCATGTCCCTCTGTCCGTCCATTGGCAGACAGGCCCGGTGGCCCCGGGAACACGGCCGGGGAAAACCCGTGGATCAGTCTCGGGGGAACGGGAGGTAATGAGCCTCCACAGTCCGACGCTGGTGAAGTATAACTGGACCTCCGGATCACTTGGTTCTGGGTAGGGTACGGGCCGAGGACCGTGGGGACGTCAGTGTCTCCCGAGTTCAGGTCCTCCAGCACAGTCAAACAGATGGAATCCTGGGAGAGTCTCCTGGGAGGGTGTGACGAGGGCTCCGGTGTGGGACAGGAGAAATGGACCGGCGCTGTCCTTCGGCGGTTGAAAACAGTCCTAGGTTTGGGAACCGGCTTGACAACCGGTTTGTCGCTTCTGACCTCCGCAAAAGCCGAGTTGGTCAGCATCGCGGCTAGGTTCGGAGCAGAGCTGTTTCTGAAAGCCTCGAAGTTGACGGGGCTTCTCGTCTGAGTGGGCGAGGTCCCCGTTTGTTCTAGTCCTGGTGAGTGTATGTCGGACTCGGATTGGCAACGATCAATTGAAAGATCGGCCCCCGGGTTCTGATTGGCTCTCTGGGCTTCTTTTATTGATTTTCCATTGGCCCTTTGAATATGGCCGACTAATCGCAGTATTCTCTTCCTGTGTCCCGTGGCAGCTATACCCAGGCTGACCAAAGCATCATGATCCAGGTGTGTGAAGTCTCTAGCCCGTAGGAGACCCGCACGGCGGAAAGTGTCCAGATATCTGCGACGAAAAACAGAGAAACAGCAGGGTAGTGCCTTTGCAGCAATCAGAGAATTCACATTTGTCGCAGCTCAAACCTGAAGACATCATCATTTGACAAAATGTCACGTAACCCGGTAAGCTGAATTGGACACGAGAGAAGAAGTGCCACTGCCAATGTATGTTTTTCCATCTTTGTTAGCTTGTATAATAGAAACCTGAAGCGGTGATTAGAACAAGCCACCCCTGTAATTACAAATCATCTTAGGAGACTTAGAATTCGCTGTTCAAATCCCAGTTTCCCCCCCCCCTCCCAGTTTGACCTCGCCAAATACTGTTAACCTACTTTTCTAGGTGGATCGCTGCCAGAAGGGTCTCAACCGGCGTGCTTCCATTCAGCGTTGCCATAACGACCAAAACGGGTTTTGGGTTGGGCTGAGTGTCCTCCGCATGCAGGCAGAATAACGTCCATCACTGACCTACGGTCAAGAAAAGCGACTGTACTCCATCTGGAAAGGATTGCAACAAAAACCCTAAAAAGGAGATTGTAGACAATGTAAACATGGTGATGATGGATTGAACCTCCTGTGCGCTGTGATTACCGTGCACAGGAGTTAGACATGCAACATAAATTTACATAGCTAGAGCTGTGGCTTCCATTTGCCCAGTGTGAACTCAGTATTAAGACTGATCTGGTTGCCAAAAACATACCGGACCATGACGCCAAAACAGTACCAGACAAATGAGTTTTGTGTACCTTAACATCCATAATGCCCAGTTATTGATTTGTCTTTATGTCTTTCTGAACATCATCTAGTCTGTTTTAAAAGCGAGTTGCATCATCCATATACAGTATATAAAAAAAAAATAAAAACAATTTAAAAATGGTGTGATGGTGCAAACATCGACATCTCCATACAACACATCGTCATTCAGTCATAAATATGAAAAATGTTCTGATATGGCATGTTGGCCATATCGCCTCCCTGCTGTCCACAGCGCTCCCTCCCTGCACGTCCTGCTTTACATTTGTAGAACCCCCGAACAAATTTGAACCGCTGAGTTGAATAACAGCACCACGGTGCACAACTACCGCTTGCCCAGCCCTTGGGAGGACCTCTTGGCAAAAAGTTGTCGATTTTCCAGAGATTTTCAGAGCAAATCCCCGACCGGATATGTGAACTTTGGGTCATAAGCATGTAGTGTGTATATCTGTCTCTCTCTTGCTAGGCATGGCATCCATACAAATCACATTGGATATGGCTCGTTTATCACGCTCATATTACAGCCCCTGTCCTGTCTCATGACACTAAGGTCCCGTGTCGGTCAACGAGGGATTAACGAGTTCTCCATGTGGTGCTTAGAGGGTAGAAGTGTGTGTGCGTGTGTGTGTGTGAGTGTGTGTCCACCAAATGGTAGGTTGCTGTTGGTGTAAATTATTCGGAGCATTATTGTTCTTAGGTACTTCAAGATCTAAGTGGGAGGAGCAAAGTCCTTCTACAATGTCAGGGCAGCATCAACTGAAAAAGATAATACATGATCCTTAATGCATCCATTCAGCGTCTATAGTATGGCATGTATGTCAGTATGATATGATAAAGACAAAGATTTCAAAGATCATTTTGGCTGTACCATTAGTGGAATCATTTTGGACAGAAGCCTAAATAATATTTCTACAGCAGCAAAATTTGGGATCAAGTGTTCAAGACAAAGTGTTAATTTCCATAATCACTCCTCCTATCTTCCTGAAAGGCGTCAACATATTTTGTTGACGGCTTCTATTTCACTCCAGATTTTCTTGTCTGTGCCTTGATCCCATCTAAAATGGTTTATCAAAGTTTGTCTTCGCCTGCGTTTTAAACACTGGAATTAAAATCGTCAGTTAAAATCCTTAGATTTGCGTTTCAAGCCTGTTTCCATATTCAAATGAGGCTCTCGAAGGGTTCAAAAAGGAAACAGCCTATTAGTCTAATTACAGGCTACATCTCCAGAGTCTTGAAGCCCAGGGAGGGGGTCGCTCATCGATGCTTAGCACTTGACGGCAACTTCAGCCCAGAGATAGCAGACTGGCCAGCAGTTCCAGCAGGACTGAGAATGGAACACTGCGTGACCTCTGACCTGGGGGTCATGACCCCTCCCACCCCCAACTACGATCACAGAGTCCACACAAAGCCAGCTGTCACTGGACAAAGTCTTCAGATTATTCCCTCCTAGAGCAACAGTGTCTGCGCAAGCCTGACCTTGTGCGGACACTAGAGTGTGTGTGTGTGTGTGTGCATGCGTGCGTGCGTGTGATTTTGTGTGTGTGTGTGTATGTGTCTGTGTGTGTGTCTGTGTGTGTGTGGCCCCCAGACACCAAGATAACGTAAGCCGACACACAGTTTCCGTAAATAAACTTAACTTACCGGACCTCCGATCAGTCACTTAGTTACCGGCTGATGAATGAAACCGGTTGAGTTCAGTCAGAAAGTACCGGCAGAAAGGAAGCAAGGAAGAAGATGACGGTCACAGGACAACAAACAGGGGCAGGACTCCCAGCATGGCAACCGTTCACATGGCTGGATGAGCGACCAGTCAGGGGGAAGAGTTCAACTGGGTTTTTCCAGCTTGTCACTTAAGTGTCTCGTCAAACACAGCCGGTACTGAGTCTACGGAGAGCGTTGACCGGTGGATCTTTTTCATCAACTTCCCTCTTTTTTTGTATTATACTGCCTTCTTTAGAAGGTAATATAACAGCAATAAAAAGACACGGTGTGTGTGTCGGACAAAGGGGCGTGGTCAAGCACCGGCTGCGGACGGTGCTTGACCACGCCCCTTTGTCCGCCACAGTGTGTATTTACACTGGGGCTTTACCAGAGACCATATTGCATCCACACGAAAAAATTCGATTGGACGATCAGCGAATGATATAGTTTATCTCTCCAGCATCGGTTTCACGTTTGCATCGTAAAATTAAATGGGTCATGTCATTTTCTTAAAAATAATCTATGTTTTATAGTGCTTCGATGTCTCACAATGGTAGAGCGCAGCGGCCTGGGTTCGATTCCAGCACAAGATCAAATTTTGCTGCATGTCAACCCCTGTCTCTCCACAGTCAATAAAAAGCATGAGAAATGCCCAAAAATTTCTTAAAAGGTTATGTTCTAAAAGCATAGTAAATGTGTCTTTAAACTCGTTATTTCTTTTTTTTTTTTTAAATCACATTTATTGATCCTGCTTTTCACAAGGCAATAATCAACCAAAACTAAGCTCAGTATTTCTGGTATAAATATATATATTTTTTGGCATAAAATAGAGTATCTTTTCTGGAATATATTTTATTGGAAATTAGACACTTTTTTGATACAGGATCACTACTGACTGGCCAAAACGTACAAAAAATAAGTTAAATTACCATCATAAGACTTGATATAATATTTGTGATATAATATTTACAGGTGGGGAAATGAAGAAATACAGATCGAGAACGAAGGGAGAAGGAAGTACTGCGCTTAAAGATGCTGTAATGGCTGCTGGTGCAGTGAGCACATGGATAATCTGTTAAGGTTTATCAGTAGAGAGTCTGGCTTAGGAAGAATGATGATGATGATGATGACTAAACACCTTCGACCCTCATAGGAAACATTAAGACAGATGATTCAGGCACAAATACAACCCCCCACCCCCACACACACTGCAGATCAAACACCCGGGTAAGTGGGAGCTAAAACTTCACGCATTCCGTCCTCTTTCAGGAAGTGTCCAGCAACACTAGAACTTTTGTGCACAAAGTCACACACACACACACACACACACACACACACACACACACACACACACACACACACACACACACACACACACACACACACACACACACACACACACACACACACACACACACACACACACACACATTCTTTGAAAGCCCTGACCCCACACATAAGGCAGAATACCTCACCCTAGCTACAGGCACGTGTGTGTGTGTGTAGGTGTGTGCCTGGGTTTTCATTTGAGTTTATGAATGTTTGTGTGTATGTGATCCATTCATTGTGTGATTGATCTTGACATGAGAAATTAAGTGAAGACTTCGAGGGAAGCTTCAGCTTTAGCCTCACTTACAGATTATAATTTATACATGGATATTATATCTATTTTCGCAATCCTATTTAAATTGAAGCATTAAGCTGAAACAAATGGAATAACAAAGGGAAAATTTTACCGTGATAATATTTTATGCCATATCCCCCAGCCCTATGCTCTCTGAGCTTCCTGAAGGCGGTTCCTTGAAAGCCGCCCAGTGAGATTCGACACAAGGAAAGAGGGCGGCGACGGGCGCCTTTTGCGGTTTGTTTTTTCAAAAGAGGGGCGTAGGTCACAGCACAGAGTGGAGGTCGTGGCAGTGGTCACGGTTATGACAGGAAGTGAATGTCCTGAGGGGATGGAGGGACAGATCATCTCACTGTTACGGAGGCATGATGAGAAAGCAGCATCATGAGTGGGGCCGCCTTCAGCCCGGGGTCAGGAACACTACCCCCAGACCCCAGACCCCGTGCCAGAAAACATCTTCGCTGGACCCCCACAGGTCACCTGCCTGCACTGAACGAAAAAAACTGTACGAACTACAAACACCAATGAGCGGTCGATTCCATCTTTCTGGATGATATTTGGGAGATAACACTTTGTTAATCCCTCGGGGGCGATGGGGGGAGGGGTTGTCGTTATGTTGATGAAAACAAGACTTGACGGAAAAGATTCTTGGCCTTTCCAAATTTAGCTTGTGGATCCCAAAGTTCTCACTGTGAATCATTATTCCCTCTCCCCGGAACAGGTACCGGCGTGTCTGCCGGGGAACTGCCTCGTCAGAATCCAGATCAGACCAACCCAGCCCCAGCCAAAACAAGGCGGCATTTACCTGCTCTCATTTCCCAGTCATTCAACGAACTTCAAAAGGTTTGATTTGTCAAACCCATACTTTTAAGGTTCTAAAAATATGCAGCTTCTTTTCCCGATTTTGAGTTGAGCGACCCTAAAAAAATGATACAGGTTTTACAAACTGAAGCAAACGCCTTTAAACTTTATCCAATGACCTGGGACGGAAGGGGTTTAGGAGTGGGGAAGAGGAGGAGGGCTGTGGGGGGAGGTGTAGCGAGACGGCATGGAGGAAGCTTCTGTTGAGAAGAGACTGACTCACATCCTCCCCTTTCTTTGTCTGCACACTGGAATCTCCCACTGAGCTCAGACGCACATGGCCTGTGTGTGTGTGTGTGTGTGTGTGTGTGTGTGTGTGTGTGTGTGTGTGTGTGTAACTGTTTACGTAAGCATTCGTTTGAACATGTTTGTGCACATGATTTATGTGCATTGTCTTTTTGTTGTTATATGTGTGTGTGTAACTGTTTACGTAAGCATACGTTGGAACATGTCTGTGCACATGATTTTTGTGCATTGTCTTTTTGTTGTTATGTGTGTGTGTGTGTGTGTGTGTGGTTTGGTTGTGTGCTTGTATGTGTGTGTGTGGGAGACAGAGCAAGTGTGTGTGTGTGTGTGTGTGTGTGTGTGTGTGTGCGCGGGTTTTTGCATGTGATTATGTGACTTGATGGCTTGTTTCAAATATCTGGTATAAACCAAAAATATCAAAAAAGAAAATGGCAAAAAATATATAATAAACCTTTCAGTTAACTGTACACATTAAAAAATGGTGGAAATAGACACTTAACATAATGATAAACAACAAATAAATAACCTAAAGATAACAGAAATGTTATCTCTGTGTCTGTCTGTTGGTAACCTCTGTGTGTGTGTGAGACCTATGGCTACTGTAGTTCCGTTTGTCTCCGCAAGGATCCCTGAACCGACCGCCGATGAGAGCTTCTTCATCTCCGTTGCCGTGGGATCTCTCTCTCTCTCTCTCTCTCTCTCTCTCTCTCTCTCTCTCTCTCTCTCTCTCTCTCTCTCTCTCTCTCTCTCTCTCTCTCTCTCTCTCTCTCTCTCTCTCTCTCTCTCTCTCTCTCTCTCTCTCTCTCTCTCTCTCTCTCTCTCTCTCTCTCTCTCTCTCTCTCTCTCTCTCTCTCTCTCTCTCTCTCTCTCTCTCTCTCTCTCTCCCCATGCCTCACCCATTTTTGGTTTCCGCTTTCCCAAACGGACGGCATTCCAGTGGAGGGAGGTCTGTCCGTTTGACTTGAACATCTGTGGCTCGTCCCGAGTCCCCCGTTCTTATGTGCTAAGCCGATTATTTAATCAACAAGGACACACTGGAGAGACGATTAAAATAATAATAATAATAATAAAAATAAATAAAAATAGCTTTTGCTTTCAACAGGTGAGTATAGCCGCTCAAGAAGTTCCTCTGCGTGAGGTTGGTAACTTAATAAGAACAACCATCCTGGATCTAAACTGGCCTGGTTAATTCACGACGTCCGGCTTTCCCTGGGGTTTAAGGTATTCTTTGGCCAAAGATGATGGCGTTGTAAATTCTTCAGATAAAAATAAATAAATAAATAAATTGCCTATTGAATTTCCTCAATAGAAGACGTTCCCACCCTCGGTTCCTTCTTGTGAAATCTTACCTACATTTCAAAATTTCCGGGTCATTTGCAGAACTTGACTCAGCCAGAAAAAGGAAGACCCAGTCATTCATTCTTCAATCGGTTTAATGTATTTAGTGGTATTTTGCGGTTATCGCCCTTTAAGGAACTGAGAATAATGGATGCTGTTACTGGAATATCACCGGTGACGTGCACGGCTGTTCCATAGAGCCAAAGACACCGTTTGGGAAGTTTAGTCACTTAACATGTGAGAGGAGTCGACAGTCTTAAGTCATTTGGAAGACGTTGTTAAAAATGTATGCAATAATTACATTCGGGATATTATCTTATTGTGACTATATGTCACAATATCAAATGACAACTGTTTTAACAACTGTTTTAACAATTTACATTTTTTTTTTGGTTATATTTTTGTTGTCTATCATTAGGTTTAGTGTCTATTACCGCTTTTTTTAATGTTTACAGTTATTTGATAGGTTTATTATATATTTTAAATGTCTTCTCTAGTTTGCCATTTTCTTTGTTGATACCAGATATTAGAAATAACCCATCAAGACACAAAAACGCGCGCACGCACGCGCGCGCACACACACACACACACACACACACACACACACACACACACACACACACACACACACACACACACACACACACACACACACACACACACACACACACACACACACACACACACACACACACACACACACACACACACACACACACACACACACACACGAATGGCATAGAACAAAGTCAAGCATGAAAGCCTGGACGGAGCCATGGAACACAGAACCACCATTGTGTCCGTCCATGCTCCAAGTTTCTATTCTGGTGGCTGAGAAAGAGGCTGTTTAGAAGTACAGCTGTAGCCTGTGGCACACGGCTCAGAGCCGGTATTAATAACACTATATTTATACAGAACTTTTCTCAGCAAAGTAACAAAAAGCTAAAAATACATGAAAACAACACAGCAACGAGTCTGATAACTAGTGTAGAATTGATTAATGTTTCCAGTGCAGAAAGCTTTTTTTTTTTTTTTTTTTCCTCTGGGGGGGCGGGTTTTGCTATATTCCAAAATCCGCCCCCATGTTTTTCCAATTTTTCCAACTTTATCGTTTTAATGATCTACTCATCCTCTCTTCTCACCGCTCTTTCTTTTGTTATCTTGTCCTTCCTTTACATTCCCCTCAAGATACACCGCGCGCACACACGCGCGCACACACGCGCGCATGCACACACCTTCCCTATCTCTCCTGACTTTATCTGAGCTGTAAATCTCCTCTCTGAAAAAAACTGGACAAAACACAGGACACAGCTGTCCCTCAAAATAGTGCAGGAAAAGGCGCGCGCGCACACACACACACACACACACACACACACACACACACACACACACACACACACACACACACACACACACACACACACACACACACACACACACACACACACACACACACACACACACACACACAGTTTAGAGACCCAAGCCACACACACACACACACACACACACACACACACACACACACACACACACACACACACACACACACACACACACACACACACAGTTTAGAGACCCAAGCCACACACACACACACACACACACACACACACACACACACACACACACACACACACACACACACACACACACACACACACACACACACACACACACACAGTTTAGAGACCCAAGCCACACACCCCGACTTTGCACTCCTTTTCTGAGATTCTACATGTCAGGTTAAATTTGTAGAAATTGCCTGCTATACTGAGGATATAAACCAGATGAAATTTGTTTCCTAAACTAAATGCCTTGTCCGTCTTTCTGTAACGTGACTAAAGGCCTCAGTACACTCAGGGCAAAGCAGAAGTTACTGGGCCAAACGAAACGCTTGGACCAAGAAACAAAAAGACGCAGTGTCTGGAGGTTGCGTGTTGTGGTGTGTGTAAGCCCCTGAAGTGAACTACTCACCAGTCCCCAAGTCTGCAACGGATCCAAACATCAAAGTGTTGGCTTCATGGTGATATTGTGTCCGCCAGGGGAAGAGTGCAACTATCCTTTCAATTCCATATTCTCACCCTAACCCAGTCTACTGACAACGCTGAACGACATGTTCACTCTTGGGTCTTTTTTGTGAAGCTCTTTCTTTTTTTTTTTGAGTATATAGCCCATTTAACACAGTCACAAGGGATGCATTGAATTCATAAGTAGATGCAATATAGATCAATATTGTGTTTAATTCCTTATGATTATCATGATAGAAAAGAAAATCTTCAATATTGCTCAAGTCTGACCTCGAGCCACCAGACACTGCACCATAAACAAAAATAAACCACAAGACCACAATACACTCCCCATCACACCACATCATATTACGCCACACACAGGCTGAAATACAGCTTCTTTCCGTAGCAGTATTCCAAAATGTGCTGAGCTGCAAAGCCGCGCAGACACACAGGACTACTTCATAACACGCCCACAATTCCCCTGGCATTCTTCTTTTCCCCCGCATACCTCACACACCTATTCCGCTCCGTATCCTGCTCACTCGGTTTATTATCACTCCATCCATCTCCCTCTCTCTCTCCCCCTCTCTCGACCTACGCATGCCTCACTATTTCATATTGCTTTGTCTTTCTCTCCAACACTCAGCTCCGTCATCCCTTTCTCCGCTTGTGCTGCTCAAATGTGTCTATTCCCTTTGTGCAACATACAGATGTAAAGCATGCCGTATGGTCCCCAGCCCTGCCTGCCTTTGTCATTTTATACCTTATTACTTTATTGTAATTTATTTAAATATTTATGGTTTAAATTAACCATATGGATGGCACAAATACCTGAAATAAATGCATGAACTGATTCATGAATTTATTAGTAAGTGTCCAGTCACCAAACCACCACACAGTTGTTGAAGGAACAGAGATGTTGTGCTATTGTTCTGTGGAGCCATAATGAAAGGTGGGTCTTCACTCAAAAGTGAAATAAGTTGAATTCCAGGGGAATAAAATCATAGCTTGCTCTCTCAGGTTACTATGGCATGGATGTTGGGGTTAGGTGCTTCATCTGTTTGGGCGAATATGAAACACAGGCCAAAGCCCTGCCCCCCAACTCTCCATAAAAATCGAATAAATATCAAAAATCAAAATAAATATAAATGGAAACAGATTAATATGCCAATAATAGGCTTTAATAAAGTCGATGTTAACACTTTTGACTGAAACGCACTGTGAGCATGACACAACGCAACACAATAAAAAAAAAAAATGCAATACCATGAGGCAAAGTAAAAAAGAGCAAACTGCGACCCAACTGCACTATCCACCACAAATGGCAGAAAGTAACAACAGAGGCAGAAGACCTGCACTACCACACATTACAGTCCAACAACAAACTACACCAAAGAAAGAAATCCCGGCAGCAACGAGCCCACACACAATGACAGTTCATTCAGTTCTTCTCGAGTCACGAGTCGCAGCCATGAAGGACTCGTTCCGTGCACGGTCCAAAACGGAATTTTTCGACGAGCACTCGCATTTTGGCGAAGCCAATATTTTCCCATATTGGGAAAATAATCTTTACAATACTCAAACGAATTGTTCATTTACTATTTTTGTTGATCGACTCATTTGATTACTCATTTATTGTTAACGTTACACCCACAAAAACCCACACACCCACATACACACACTGGGGTTTGTGTGTGTGTGTGTGTGTGTGTGTGTGTGTGTGTGTGTGTGTGTGTGTGTGTGTTTTCCAGCTCCAGATGACCTCACTGGGCCTTTTTCTTTCCTCCTACTGCAACTGGACACAATCACAGGAAGAGCAGAGACCAGAACGATTCACCACCCTGATGGTTCAGTGCGAGGCAGGGGACAGAAGGAAACGACAGAGAGAAGAGAAGAGAAAGAGAGGGGGTGAGAGAGAGAGAGAGAGAGAGAGAGAGAGAGAGAGAGAGAGAGAGAGAACAACAATGGCGAAGGAGGGGTTGAGCTAAAAGAGAGCAATGGAGGGCCAAAAGAGATAAGGAAAAGGGAGGAAAAACAAAAGGAAGAAGTGATATAGAAATAGGTGGGAAAGACAAGGGAAAGGGGAGACGGCAGAGAGAGAGAGAGAGAAAGTGGGTGAGAAGGGGGGATGAGGGAGAGAGAGACGTAGAGAGAAAGGGAGAGTGAGGGACGGGTGTGGAGCTCTATTGTGAGACACAGTGTGTCATTGTCTTCCAGCATCACAGAGCGCTGCCTGTCTGTAGCCCCCACGTTAACGGCCTGCCTGGTCACCTCCGCTCCTCACCTCCGGGCCACCAAAACCAATTTTCCGGTCAATTACCTCACGATTGAGTCCTAACTTTAAGGTATTTTCCGGTAGAGCCATCAAATTATCGCCCCCATTAAGCCGACCGCAATTATTTTGTGAAATAATCAACATGTTGGGTCATTATGTTTCATTGACCCCCAATTCACGGTCCTCATTCCGTTCACTAATATAAGGGATAATGGAAAGCCAACCCGTCAATGCAACTGTGACACGACTTCCCGAAATAAAAACGTGAAACACAAACTCGTCATGTTGCGTCGGTGTCGGGTTCAGGTACCGGATCACGAGCGCGGCATAGAGTGTCAGCCCTTTTCAAATTCTCCCCTGAAAATAAAAACAATCAAAGTATCTGGATGTTCTGTTTTGGTCAATTCGGCTTGGCCATAACTCCAAAGCATACCGACTTTCTCATTTATATATAGGAAAAGTCTTGATTTTATTTGCCCTCTACTGGTCGAAATGTACTGTATCCCCCTTTTCGGACTGTATCCCCCTTTTTCGCTAAAAGCTGTTTGATCAATTGAAGGGAAACCACTTAACCGACATCAAGGTCAATAAAGAAAATTATTGAATCTACTGTGGGAGGGTGAGCGATGTTTGTTTGATCGCCTAGCCATGTCAGGCGTCCTTTTCCACACATTTGACAGTCAAATTGTAATCTGAATTGGCTTATTTTGTGATGTTCATTCATAAAAAGTCACCAGAATGAATGCAATGTTAGAGTCTGGAATGTTCCCCGTATTTCTATTTCAATGCTCGAAAGTATGCCCCCCCAAATAGATGAATTATGGGATTTGTTCTGTGTTTTGGCACGAAAACGTCACAGAAAACTCACAATCCAACAGCAAAGTCAACTTTGACTCCAAAGGAAGTCTCCTCACTGGGCCCGTGCATATGATGGTGACGCCATGATGACAGTATTTACAACCGCGGCGGAACGATCAGAAGATCCGAATGAAGGGAGTCAGTGTTTTGCGACAAACCACCCTTTCATCTTCTCCACGAAAACAACAATCAGCGGGAGCAAGAGAATGAAGCAAAAAGAGAGAGAGAGAGAGAGGGAAAGTGAGAGAGAGAGAGAGAGAGGGACAAAGTGAGAGGGAGTGCTTAAATACAGATAAGAGCCGCAACACCAGCCCCAGAGCCTGGAGTGCATGTAATTACAAATGAGACGAGTTTAAAAATGAAAATAATCATTCATTGTGGCCGCAAACTGAATCTGGCCTCCGTCTGGGCTCGCTTCAGCAGGCATCACATCACTAAACATGACGCCAAAAAATAAAAAGTCAGCTACAGCTCAGATAAGTGCCAAGCAGCAGCAGCTTGCGGTTTGTGACGAGGACTCCCTAAGAACGGGAGCGGGTGAGTCTTAATTCCCAGATGGACTCGCAGTTTGACCAATGAGAAGACAGAATGTCCGAGCGACTCGCGGCTTTTCACTCCCACTACTGCTAGGGGGTGAGGAGGAAACCCAAATGGCTTTTCCTAAATCCCATCTCCACTGCTGGGATCGGTTGATTGACGATGAGGGATGGACGGATGGAGGTCTTCCCCCTCCACTGTCGACACCGCTGGCCGAATCGTTTTCAAAACGGCGCTCATCTGTGAGGTTGGCCGAGCTATCTCCACCGCTTGAGTCCCTGAGAGAGAGAATTTCATCAAACACCTTCGGGTTTTAGTATATAGGTCCAGGGCGGGGGAAACCATTGGCCCGCGGCCCTGTTTCAGCCCTCCGGTCAACATCACCTGGCCCGCTGTGTTTCCTAGATCTGAATTGGAACTTTGCAGTAACCAATGTTGCTCTAAAATAGTGGGAGAATAAAAATGAACACTGAACCGAACAGAGCTGCTGTGGGTTGAAAGATCTGACTTTTATCCAGGAAATGTTGAGTTTTTTCCTTGTTTGTTCGTCGCGGGGACCCCGGAGGTCCACGGAAGGAAATTCGGTGGCCGTACCGGCTGTAAATTATTATGGAATGGGAAGACTGACATCTCTCTTGTGTCAGTCCGACAAAGTCCCACTGTCGAGGTAGATGGCCTTCTTTTGTACGCACTTCCTGTGTCGGACCTCCGCTGCGCCGGGTCCCACGCCCAAGAGGGATTGTTCAGAAAAGGAGGCGCAGTGCTAGTGGAAGGCAGAGCTTGAGGACGGGCACAGTGAATGGTGAAGGGATATGAATGGAATGGTGGCTTTTGCCCCGGAGAAACCGTTTGTTTGAGGATACACCATTCATGCCGAACATATAACGTACTGTGGCGGTTGCGCACGCAGGCACCTGTTTGAGCACCTCCAGCCTTGGGTCCAAATCACAAGTTCACTCAAGGATGTCGAGATCCGGGTACAAGAGAAAAAGCCTAAGAAGAGAGCTCTTTTTTTTTGTCTGATCATTTCAATCAAGTAAACAGCCATTTTTAACATTTTTTTTCCTTTACCCTCAAATTACAAATGTTTAGTTTTTTTGCTTGACTTTGTTTGACCTCATTCCCACAGACCTAAAAGCGAAAAAAAGAAAAACCCTAGGAAAAGACTCTCTTAAGTGAAACTAAGAGTCCAAACGGAAGTCTGATTTGAAGCTCTAACTTGAACAGATACAAAAGGAGCCAGGGAGGGCCTGCTTAGAGCCATGTGCACTTCCCACTCAAAGAGGGAGTGTGTGCGTGTGCATGCGTCCGCGTGTGAGTGCGCGAGTGTGTGAATGGCCGCTTGTGTGATGTTGATCTATCAGCTGTTAAAATCGACTCCCAGATGACCGCGGTGAAATTAGCACCGGCGGGCTGTGATTGCTGCCTGATCACTGTGAAAACACAGAGGGCCGATAACACCCCCAATTTGACAAACAGAGGCCGAGTGTCCTCAAGAACAACCCGCCGGTAGAGGCTGGATCATAGGAGGGCAGCACAAGCACTTTGTGTTTCTGCACGGGATCCGAGGACTTTTGGTGCGGGATCCCGTGGTTCAATCAAGAGTCCGATCGGAACAGACCCGGTCACGCCGGATTACCGGTTCAAGAATAACAAGAGCCGTCATTGCAAATTTAAAAGGGACTGATTATGTTCCTTCTCAACAAATTAATATAGGTCTCCGAAGTCCCCAAAACATGCTTTTGAAAGTTTTTTTTTTGCTGGAAATACCACTCAGATTATGCATTATGCATTCTAGCCATTCTAATATGCCTCTAAACGGTCCTGTTCCAGGATTCAGCGGATGGCGTTATTGCGAGCTGCAGCCTACAGTCTATCTAACCGCATACTTTTTTTTTTTCTTTTTTAAAGAAACACACAGCACAATTGAAAGGCTTACATTTCCCTCGTTTGTAGTCTCTTTGCGAACAGTTGGTATTAATTCCTCTTTCTTTTAAAAGATTTGTGCTGGTCTGTGAAACGAACAGAGCAGTTCTCGGCGGCGCTTGTTATTCTCCAGCCGTGGGTGGAGTAACTCCAGACGGGGGGGGGCGGTTCTAATTCTGCTGAGGCCCCATGTGACATAGAAAGGGGTTGGCCAATCTGAACGGCTTGTTGAATCACTTGTTTTCCCGAAAAAGGCAGCTCACAAAAACTGACTAGGTTGTCTTATTTTGTAGTTTTTGTGTTAGTAGGCCCCTCAGAGACCCAAATGTATGTGGACAAGCACTGAAAAATTGACTTCTTCATCATAGGTGTCCTTTAAGCGGTCCTTAAAATAATCTTTGTGGGCTGAGGTGATCTCGTTTGACGACATGCAGTTCAGACAGGTGTCAACACATCGACAGCAAAGCAAAACAATACAACTGAATACAGTCGTCACAATCAAAACATACATAGCTCAAGAACTATGGATGATGAAAAACAGAGTGGAACAGTGAACAGAGCGGTTTAACAAGAGTGCCCTTGAGCAAGGCACTTCATCCCCAGCTGCAACACCGTACCAGGCGAGCGGGGTGTGAACAGCAGCACTGCGGTCCTTCTGGGTAGATTCTAGAGGTATGTACGTCTGAACGTCTGAACCACTCCATGAGAATTAGAGCGCGTTTGTCTGGGCACGAAACGACCGCCTCGGAAGAGGAAGTACCGAAATCCAAAGCTACTCAATCTCTGAACATTACGGACGATACTGAAGCGGGATATGATGTTTGTAAAAAACAAACGAAAAACTGTCTGGGTGTCTAACTTATCTATGTTTGAAGTTTAATTGGCAGCAGGCCGCAGCCTGATTTCGTCTGCTGACATGTGATGCATGAGCAGCAAGAGCACCAGAGTCAGACCTTCATTATAAAAGTTATTATGCAATCCACTGATCCAGAGATGCGTATAATGAGACAGACACAATTTGGTAAAATTCATAGATTTAGTCAAAACTGGCAAATAGAAGTATGATGTTTCAGGGAGGGCATCAGGCCAAAGCTCGGAGTGACGTCAGTTATGCTTCAGAATCTCACAGTCTCGAATAATGTGTCTCCTCATGAGACGCTTGTTCCCATCAACTGCGAATTAGACCCATCAAAGCGTATGGCCTGCGCCGTCAGAAGCGGAGAACGACATTACAAACGCTTGAATAATCCAAAAATTCTGCGTCAGACTGAAGGTTGGCACATCCATATCTCCATATTCTGCCGCACAACTTTGACTTGCGCAAATATTCCGCCTCACACAGTCACCACTGCCCGGGCCACATGCCAGGCAGCTCTGTCAGCCACTGTGCAGAGATTGTGTCAGAGTTGTGTCATCTTCAGACTGACACAAGTGGTGCAGCTGTACACAACAACAGCCATTTTCTTCACACCAACAGATAGATACTGTACACGCCTTGTAGGGAATAAACCGCCTTCCTAACATGGGACTTTGGTTGAGCAGACAAGTGAAAATGCCATGGTCACCACCAGATAAATAGAGGCTTTGCTGCACAGCCAGGGACTAAATCAGAGTTTCACAGTCTGTCAGTTCACTAGACGCTGCTGCTCTCCTTCCCAAGGTTCTCTGCAGTTCTAGCCTTTGTAATTAAACTCAAATCTGTTATAAAGTCTATCAAAAATATCGGGTACTAGAATATATAGCGATAATAATATCGATGGAACACATTCCAAGATGTAAGGTGTATTCCAACATCCACCACTGAAATACATTTATACAGAATTTCAGCTGAGCGGCATTTTTTCAGGGCAGTGCCTTGCTCAGGGGAATCTCAATGGTAATTACTGAAATAAGAGATTCATTGAGACTCATTTCAGCCTTTCAGGTTACATGTTGATAGTGTCTACTGCTATATCAACGTCAGTGGATGTTTGCGTCCTTCAAAGTTTCCCCTGAAATAATAACAACAATAATAACCTAACCAACAATAATAACCTCACCATAATGTGATCATCCGTCAAAGTGGCGGATTCGCCCACTTTATGTGCAGTTCTGGCGCTTGGGTTGACCTGCATTCACTGTATTTCTCATTGGAATTCAACAGCCTTAGTTGTGATGAAGGATG
>NC_137199.1:12818120-12823120 GCF_960531495.2 Zeus faber | reverse complement strand
AGAAGTCTAATTAGAAAATGAACTTCAAGCATCAAAAAAGACATCTTAAATGTTTCCTAGACCAAGGGTTGTGTGTCAGAGGTTTTGGAAGGAGCACTTAGGTTGATCAAAACTATCTAAAAGAAGCTCTTTGTAGTACATTATCCCTCCACCGCCACAACAATCACGACGGAGTTACACTATTTCTCCCACGAGGGGGCAGTGCAGCTTCAGAAACGGCTAAGATCAGACCTGAAATAGTGTTCTGTCACTGAATAAGACCATATGTATTATAAATATCTTATCTTACATTGTATTATATTATATTATATTATATTATATTATATTATAATACATTACATTATATTATGTATACAGATATAACAAGACCCAGAAAGCGTAGATAATCAGATAGATTTATTTTCACTTCCCCTGTGATTGACAGTTGACACAGCACAATCCTCCATCACCTGAATCATGACACCCCTGCTCTCTGAAGCAGGATAAAAACAAACATTCATATTTGAGCCAGGTTTGGCCTCATTGGATCCTTGAGTTAGAAGGACGGTTTAAATTGAATGAGAGAATTCATACAGATTAAAATATGTCCTGTACGGACACGCATACAAACCTGACACATGTACAGTATATACAGGACGCCCACGTGGAAGTGACAGTTGCGGAAAATGATTGGAATACTGGAATCAGTTTGTGTACTGTATGATTAGTATTGGAAATAATATCCACAGGTATAGAATTATCTCATCATAATCAATTACTTTTGTTTATATTTTGTTCAAAACAACATGCGCCTCGGAATTGATTTCAACATTCTTTGACTGTATGTGACATAGTTTAATGCACACACAGATTCAAGAAAATGATTGAAAATGGTTACTCAAACTGGGAAGCGTTTGGGAGAAAAAAAAAACCCAACAAAAAAAACCAACAACAACATTTGAACAGTTATCATACTGCCGAATACTGCCAGCGCACCTCTCGAGATACAGACACGCTACTGGCTTTAAATCAGAACCCTTGAGAATTTATTTTGATGTTTAGGAATACAAACAACGAAAGCACTGTACACCTGGAAGGGGAGTTTGAATACTCACAAGCATTTTTCTAGGTCTGGCAGACATGAAAACACACCAAAAAATATATAATAATAATAATAATAAAAATAATAATAATAATAATAATAATAATAATAATAATAATTATAATTATAATTATAATTATAAATATAAATATAAATATAAATATAATAATAATAATAATATTAATAATTAAGGTTATCAGTTTGTTTCTACACAGAAGAACAAGGGAAAAAAACAGACATTCAGGCAAAAATACATTCGGTCAGACATCTCTCTCCAATTCAGAGGGACAGGGTAAGGGGCAGTCAGTCAGACGGACGGACGGACGGACGGACGGACGGACGGACGGACAGACAGACAGACAGACAGACAGACAGACAGACAGACAGACAGACAGACAGACAGACAGACAGACAGACAGACAGACAGACAGACAGACAGACAGACAGACAGACAGACAGACAGACAGACAGGTTTCAGTCTCTGGTTTCTGTGTCGTCGTCGTCGCTGTGCTGCGTCTTCTCCTCGCTCAGGCTGCTCTCGTCGATGTTCTCCAGGGAGTCGGCTCGCTGCAGGGTGAGGTCGGCCACGCTGATGCAGGGCAGCGTGTTCTGCTCTGGGTACATCCAGGGCTTCAGGTGGGGGTTGTGCTTGCTCTTCCACTCGGGGTACTTCTGGGAGGCCTTGTAGATCTTCTTCATCGCCTGGCGCAGGGAGGAAGAGAAAAAACAGCACTATTATAAAACCTAAAGTAAAATCAAAGATAACATCATATAAATCTATATATACACCTTCCTCAAAACTTGTGGTGAGATTTGTGCCTTTTTTTTCTGCAGTAAATTTGCAGCAATTGGTTTTCAGATTTCAATTACTTCTTATGACGGTGTCAGCCGGTCAACAGGGGGCGCCCTAGCACCAACCTATATAACCCACCAAACACAACCCCCCCAATCTGTCAGAGTGAAAAATAGTTTTCGTAATATTTTTTTTTAAATATCTGAACAAAAAAAAGTGTGTGTCTGGAAAAAAATGAGAAAAACTGTCCCCCTTGTCTCATTTATGTTCATTTGTTTTTAATTGAGTGTGCTGCCCTGCCGGCGTGGGATGACTTGGCTTTGCTTTCATTTATTTGCCTCACACTGATTGGCTGCCGCAGGGAAAAGCCTTCAGATCTGCCTGGCAACAGGAAGCACGGAACAGACCACCAAAAAAAGTGACAGGAGAAGGAGTGGTGTATTTTGACTTCAATGGCAGGCCTTAATATGAAGCAGGGGGACTTTCAAGTCTGTTTTTTTTTAAGATGTTTTGGAGTTAAAATTGGAAGTAAACAGACTGGGGGACACATATGCCAAACAGCTTTTACTCGGGAGGATAAACGACAAACCGTCAATTTTGTGTTTGGTGGTTACATAGAAGGTTCTGACTAACGCTGATTATTTATACTGTACAGGGATGTTTTACCTTTCCCATGGTCGCAGACACTGGATTTAAACTGCTGCGTCTCTGCATGTTATCTGATTCACATGATATACACCCCACTCGACCTCTGGTCCAACTAGAAAGCTGCTCCCAGGGTTAATGACGTAGTTTCAGTCGGCCCATGCTGGTTCAATGATTTATTGATGGAGAACTTGCCCATAATGTAGTGTGTGTGTGTGTGTGTGTGTGTGTGTGTGTGTGTCCATTCCCTCCAATATCCACCACCGCTCTCCACTCTCCTATGACAATCCACATTCTGCGCATCACAGAAACAACCGCCACTATTTTAGCACTCATCAGAAAACATGGTGCTTATTCTTTTACAATGAGAACATTTGGGGAAAATTTGGGAAAATACTCCTCTCGGAACTTTAAACACACACACACACGCACGCGCGCACGCGCGCACGCACGCACGCACGCACGCACGCACGCACACACACACACACACACACTAAAAGTATAATAACACGCTGCCTCATTAATAAGGTAATGATACCGTCGAACCCAAATGATATTAGTTATTATTATAGTTACTTATATTACCTTTGGAGCTACAAACTGGGACACTCTGTTGACCACCCACTTGGGTAGAGAGCCTGCAGATAGAGAATAGAAGAGTAATACGGGAATCAGGTTACAGCCTACAGTAAACAATATCACCATTAATAAACACAACAGAGCGTTGGTGTGTGCATGTATTCTGAAGGCGGCGGAGAAGGAGTTTCAAAGCACACCTGCAGCATAATCATGCCTACATACCCACCCGCCCACGCACGCACGCACGCACGCACGCACGCACGCACGCACGCACGCACGCACGCACACGCACACACACACACACACACACACACACACACACAGTATACACTGTACACGCAAACAGGCACACCCTAACATACACACACACACACACACGGACACATATTTGAACTGACACAATCACATGCTCTTGTGCATATCCCTGTGGTGAGCCACCGGTGAAAGACATTAATTATCCAGGACAGATCGCTGGTAGCGGTGTAGGAAAGCAGTGACATCAGCAAATTCATATAACATGCTTCTCACAGCATTTTAGCACGCTGAGGCATCAAAGAGTTCCCCGAGTCGCTGCACTCCTCCCACACACGCACACGCACACACGCACGCACACACACACACACACACACACACACACACACACACACACACACACACACACACACACACACACACACACACACACACACAACGACTACATCTCAGCTTTCATTCACCCTTCATTAAAAGCCTCCTCCAGTATTCTTGTATTGCGGAACTTAATGTTTTTTAACGGCTCTCCCTGACTCCCACAGTGAGTGACAACCACTCCATTTTGACAAATAACACATTTTTGTGCCTGAACAGATTTCTGTGCCTGAAGAGGTTGAGTTAGTCGGCTGTCTTTGAGGAAAAATCCTCCAACGCCAAACATCTGTTTAACTGACCGCCAGGATTCAGTTGCACTCTTGATTTATGATGCTGGCTAGTAGTGTTGGTGAGAATCTGCTTCCTCCATCACTGGTCGCCGCTGTTTTACTAATGCATGACGATCAAGTACTAACCACAACCACCTTCCAGCATCTCAAAAGCTGAGTTATTTAAGCGATAAATCTTGTGCCTGTAAGAAAATAAAAAATTGCCCATCTGCCGGGCCCAGTGATTATCAGCTGTAAAGCGGCCTGTGAAATGAAACCTGGTGGGTTGCCAGTTCAGTCATTTGAGTAACTGGCAACCCCCTCTAAATTGATTCTGATAATCCTTAATGGATGAATGGTAACACATCAAAAATAGGTCCAAATGAAGCTGAAATTAAATAAAAACTAAGATCTCGCTTATATGTTTTTATGTTCCAAGATGAATGTAATGTAATGTAAGATCTATCACTTAAAGATCTGAGCTTTTGAGAAGCTGGAAGGCGTAATTCCCTAATTTCACAGGAGCGAGGCCACTCGATTCCTACTTCCTACCAGGAAGGGAAAACCTATTTTTCGGCACAACCCATCACATTCACACCTGCAGCCTAATATCTAAAAATATATTTGCACTTCATACGAAGATGGGGACATTACTCATGAATAGATGTTGTGTGTCCTTTCTAGCAGGCAGTCTGGGAGCCATAAGGAAGGGGACGGTTTGACAGTTAAAAATGAGAAACAATAAAATTCACCCACGTCAACTCCTCCACACATACTCACGCAAGCATCAAAATGCTCACAAGCTAGCAGGCACACACACACAAAGACACACACACACACACACACACACACACACACACACACACACACACACACACACACAAACACACATGTGAAAGCAAATTTTCTAACAGGATATACACACCCCCATGTTGAAACACTCAAACACGAGCATAGACACAAAAAAACATCCACACAAACGCTCACACACACACACACACACACA
>NC_137199.1:12808120-12813120 GCF_960531495.2 Zeus faber | reverse complement strand
TCATCATGGAGCATTAGATCAAGCGAATTGTCTATTATGTTTATAGTCATTGTGATGTAATTTATATTGTGGGAAATTATTTACAGTGCCAAACAGCTGAGGGCCTGTGTCATGCAGAATATAACATACATCACAATTATTTTTCCCTGGAAGTCCTTCAGTGTGTGTGTGTATGTGTGTGCATCTGAAGAACAAGCTTTTTTTGCAAGCCATTTTGCATCTTAACTATGGAGGGTGCAGGAGGAGACCATCCAGGCAGAGAGAGAAAGACCAAAAAAAAAAAAAAAGCAGCACAATGGGCCCCACTTCCACTTACAAAACAAAACTTTTTTTTTTTTCCCCTTCAGTTGCCCTGCTCTGTAAAAAGAGACCGGAGGCGGAGCAGCCAGGGGTCAGTTACTATACAGTACTCCGGTACCGGCAGGGAGACGTCACATTTTTCCGCTGCAGTATTCTCACGAGGTTGCTTTGGTTGCCAACCTGTACACCGTTCTGAGCGACAGACATCAGACACCGCGCAGGTGAGCGCGGCAAACGCTCCATGTAACTCAATCAGCGTGGCTCTCCTGTGGCCTTAATCATTCATAAGCCACCTCTCTCCATTGCTCTGTTGATTTATCTTTCTCTGCCCTCTTTCCTCCGTGTCCCTCAATCTCGCTGTCTCATTATCCCACTTCAACTGAGCGAGTGTTATTAGGCATGGCTGTTTAGGAAATAATAAAAAGCAGTCAGAATACAGAATTGGGACGATCAAATGACAGCAACAGTAGTAAAAAAAGAGTAATGCACGTCCCTTTTACTCCTTCTCTCTCTTTGATAATAAATAATAGTCGACCTGAAGAGCACGCATCGTCAGAGGCCAGCAGTTTTTCCTCAGCCAAATTCGATTCAGACCTTGGGCGCACAGCAGAAAATCCGCTGAAAAGACCAACTCTCCTCACCACTCTCATCCTAAACTCATCCTATTAACCTGTCACTCAGCTTCACAAGTCGCTTTTCTCTCCCCCACTTATCTCTCTCCCGTCAGCCTCTCTTCCACTTAGCTTAACTTGGTTGAAATCACTTTAAAGTGGTAATCCATCTGTTTTTTTGGGGGGTTTATTTTTACATCTGGGTTTACCTTCCATTCCGTGACAAGGATCATTGATTCGTTTTTTGTTTTTTTTCCCCTTGCTCACTTGAGGGGGGGGGGATATTAATTTTCATTTATCTTATTCACTGCGGCCGTCTTTCATGTCTCGCCAAGCCTGATCACCGCATTCTTGCCTCGACCCCGCCACCAGCATATAGAGAAGCACATGCATAACGCAAATACATTGAATGGATGTTTCCTATAAAGTGCCAGTTTAAAAAAAAAACATCAAATGTTGGATTTTCCAACAACTCCACTTGGAAAGAGTAGATATTTCATTACAATGGCATAGAGTTTCCACAGATAAGTACAGCTGGAAATAACAAAAAGCTTCAACTCGCTACAGAAACTAACAGAACAGAACAGCTTTCCTTCAGTCCGGCGTCTGAAATCTTAAGCTTCATGTTTAACGGCGCCGGAGTTCAGCTTTTTTAGCGGCCGAAATTGAAACAACTTCCCCTTCTCTCGGTCTTCCTCATCTTTACGTACAGGGTGTCGTCACTGCCAGCAGAAGGTTTAATTATTCATGTGTACGAAGATGTGCCTCGCTGCTCCTGAAAGAGGAACTGAATTATTAAACCCGCTCCTATCATCATCATCATCATCATCATCATCATCACCACCTTCATCAACATCCGTCTTCCCACCTCACCTCCACGCTGAGTCCTGCTTGCCAGGAATGTTCCCGGAGCCTGAAGCCAGGGCCCGACCCCTCTAACCCAAACTCCCCCAAATCTCACCTACCGCTGGTTCGTCCACACGCCACTCTCACTTCCTTCTCTCAGAAGCTTCCTACTCTTCCTCATCCATATGCAAACGGGGCTGTACCTCGGGGTCATCAGTTAAACCTGAGGCAAAGAGCTTCCTCTCCACAGCGGGACGGGAGGGCAGCATGGGGGAAACTTAGCCAGAAGCCAAAGGCAATCACACAAAATGATTAGGAAACAGACACCAACTAGATGATACTCTCTTATATCATCCTCTTCTACCTGGTGCGATAGGGAGCCTACTGTATGTACCCAGAGACCTACTGTACGTCCCCTCAATGGAATAACCGACTAAGGTTGTTAACGCTGCATATTAGGCTTCAAGGTGTTAAAAAAAAATCCTCTCCTTGCACAATTCTAATTAGTTGCTTTACATGGAGGAAAATGTGAAGGTCGTGGTGGAAAACGTTGCCAGGTTGCTTATTGAAACAAGGAGTTTATAAGACAAATTTAATAGAAGTGCTTCTTAAATTGGCTCAGCTGTTATATGGAGTGGATTACAGCGTGAACCAGACCTACCTTTTCAGTATGATTCATAGAATAATTACTGACTTTAAATACTGCTTAGTGCTTCAAAGTTAGTGTATGACATCCACAGCTACAGAAAGCCAGAAGGAACACAGCTCTGGTTCACCAGAGTTCCAAAAGGATCCAGTCAGCAAGGCTCAGAAATCACATTTGGCTCGGCAAATAAATGTAGTGCTGTATCATACAGGACAAAGACGGACTATCAGACTTTAATAAATCATTCAACTATCCTGGTGCGTGCAGCATATACAGTAGATGGTTCAATAAACAGCCGATACAGCAGAGACAATAACTCCTTTGGCCAGCTTTCCCGTGTAGCCCTGCCAGGGACCAAGGACGCGGGCAGTCCTCGGGTTTCCTGCACACTGCAAACCATTACCGCCCTTTTCCGCTTTTAATTTTTCAGCATACTGACACTTGGCTCAAAGACGGTGGCTGGTCCTCCGCAGGAAGTCACTGGGGGTTTGCTCTGATAGGTTGATGCATTCCTCTGATTGCAAAGCGTGGTTCAGTAAGCAGCAAGGTCCCTGGTGCCACAATGAAAGAGCGAGGCCAGAAAGCTCCCAGCTTATAATGGTTGTAGACTGTGGTTGTACTGGAAAACTCCAGACTGGTTGCAATGGACAACTTCAAGGGTCAACAACAGAAGACTTGGTGGCGCTCCCAGTATATACAGTAAACTATATTAAATTATTGTACAGGGCAGCTTCCAGTGACCAACAGTAGAAGGCTGTAGTTGAAGCCAGTGTGAAATAGTGGACGCAATTTCCAATACTGGGCAGCCTCCAGTGTCCAATTGTTAAAAATACTGTTGTATCTCTAATCTCACACAGTGCATTATAATTTAAATGTTGTATGTGTGTCCAAGCATATTCAGACTTCTTTTGTATTATATATGTAGGTTGTTCCAAAATAAATAGAACCTAGAATTTTGGAGCCTGAAACAAAATAACAACAGCAGCAGCATGGTTCTTTGTCTTGACTGGTGATTCAAGCTGGCTTTCAGCTGTCATGGATATCCTCACGACCCTGACCAAGAAAGATGAATCCTCTGGTCTTGCATCATATGTCAAGTGTATGTGTGCGCACGGTTACAGAATCCTGTTGGGACTGCTGCAAAATGAGTTCCCGTACTAATGAGTACTGCTCACTCCTGCGACCTGTCAACTGCAGCAGTAGCATTACGATGAGGTGATTGGTGTCATTCAGGGCTGCTTAAGTGAAGCCCATGATCTTGTTGTTTTACTTGCTTCATGTGACTCTACAATTGCACCTGTAGACACGCTCAAAATATGACCCCCCCCTCGCATTTAATGTCAAATGGAAACAAAAAAACCCATGAACTTGGCCTCTCTTGTTAATATCAATCACAGTCTGATCTGACTCAGCAAAATCACTCCTCACTCTTTATCACAAAGAGCTTCAGTGCCTTGCTGACAGATGGCTCTTCCTCAGTGCAGGTAATGAATTTGGCCAGGGGGTTCCATAGGTTCACACAAATGCTTCTCTGAGGTCCAGACTATAACTCCCCCCCGCCCCCACACGGATCACAAAGAGTCAGCTTGTGTCTGATTAAATAATATAGACCTTCCAGCAGAGGCTAACAGCACACAAGTTCAAGTTCAAGTTCAAGTTCAAGAAATAACACTTAAATTAAAATATACCTGCAAACAGATATGAAATTAGGTTTATGTCTCTATATATTGATTTCTATACTGACGCATTAGGTCCTAAGACACCAGCTGCCGCGCGACAGCTTCTTCAGCTATGGAAAGGTTGTGTCCTTGGAGGAGGAAGGAGGGAACGGTGGAAGAAAGAAAGAAAGAAAGAAAGAAAGAAAGAAAGAAAAAAAGAAAGAAAGAAAGAAAGAAAGAAAGAAATAAAGAAATGATGGAGGAAGGAAGAGGGCAGCCTCCCCATTCCTGAGAAATTAAGGAAGGAAGGAATGAGAGATGAAGAGAAAGAATGAAGCAATGTCTCTAGGCGTCCCTCAAAGGAATTAAGGAAGGAAGATAGGAGGGGAGGAATTTAACACCATTTGAGTCAATATCATCAAATAAATATGCCTGTGAAATGAATAATAATGAATGCCTATGAAATAAATCCTGAATTAAATAATGAGGCAATACATAGAAATAATGTAAATATAAATATATAAATGAGTAATTATAGTTCAATAAATAAATAAATGATTTTTTGTTATTTATTTTAAAAGGAACATTTTTCAAAAGACTATCTTTATTCATTTCAGGTGACTTTTATTTCATAATTCCACTTTTATTCATTTAAGGGGAGTTTTGTTTCATAATGCCACATTTATTTATTTCAGGACGCTTGTATTACATAGTGCTACGTTTCCATTTCTTATATGCAAATATATGGGGCGTGGTTATCTCACAGATTCAGAGCCGGCGGAGAGACGGCGTAGAGGGAACGCCGCGTCGTTGGCGCTCTCCTACGCAACAGTGGCGGTTGCTCGGAGCTGGTCCTCATCTCCCGGTACCTCCTCTGTTGGAGCCAGGGACCGATAGGGAGCGAGCTGGCCACAGTGGAGGGTCACCACCCGGTTAAGT
>NC_137199.1:12783120-12803120 GCF_960531495.2 Zeus faber | reverse complement strand
CAACTTTTTTTTAGATGTATTTATAAAATAAATTCACTAAAATATTCTAGATTTGTGCTTTTGGTACTTGTAATGTGATTTAATTTAAAAAAATATTTTATTATTATCTAAACTATATTTTCGATATATGTAATGTTCAGTGAGTTCTGTTTGAAACTTGTAGAAATGGATGGATGAAGAGATAAGAAGTGGTAAAGCGGTTGCCTGCAAAATAATTAACTTGGCAAATAAAAACATGTTGTCCCATAGTGAACACTGGCTGAGCAAACGTTGGTTTTCTTCCAAACAGCGTATGGTAAAAATAAGTAAATAAATACATAAAAATAAAAAAGTAAAGTAGAGTAAAGTAGAACAACTAAAAACAAGTTACATACCCTGTTCAACCACTGTCACTGGTGAATTTAACTAAACTGCATCTTGCGGTACACAAACACTGGCCTGGTACAACAAACAATCTCCGGCACAGATGAGCCAGTGTTTGGCTGGAGGTCAGAAGTAAAAACACCGCCTGTCAGCATGTGAGCGACCTGTTGACATCTGGACAAGTTGCCAATGTCCACACGTGGAGTGGTAACCTGTCCCGGCCGGAGGGTCCCGCTGCTCTGAGAGCCATTAAAGTGGAAATGACGCACTAAACACCTTAACACATGTTGGTGTTTATGCCAAATACACAGTATCTCCCAGGAGACTTCCTCTGAGCCGAATGACAGCAGACTTAAACTGCTGTTTCACAAAGTGATAATAGCTACAACACACTGTATACATGTTAATGGAGTTATGTGACAACTTTGCAATTAATATCACCAAAATATGCAAGGTTTAAATTGTGAGAATATAAGATAAGTCTATGCAATTGAAGATTCTTGTACTTGTTTTACAAAGTTCCATAATTCCTTCATCATGTGAAGTTGACAATATTTACATATTCTTAATTGTGTTTTATGTTATGTTATGTTATGTCAATGAGACCATCCTGGCTAAATAAAGGTTAAATAAAAGTAAATAAATATATTTATTATTATTATTATTATTATTATTATTATTATTATTATTATTATTATTATTATTATTATTATTATTATTATCATATTTAATATTACTATTAATGAATATGAATGCTTTTTAATTCTTCTTCTTCTTCTTATTCTTCTTCTTATTATTATTATTATTAATAATAATAATAATAAGAAGAAGAATTATTAAGAATTATTATTATTAATAATTATTATTATTTTTATTATTATTATTATTATTATTATTATTAATAATAATAATAATAATAATAATAAGAAGAAGAAGAAGAAGAAGAAGAAGAAGAAGAAGAAGAATATTATTAAAAATAAATACATTTCAAAATAGATTCCAACATTTGTGTTCAAACATGGTGGTACAATTAATTAACGTTACGTTCCAAGACGCTGTGTAAATATAAATTTGATATTGGAAATAAACATGTTTAGAGTTGAGTAATGGTTGACACCAAAAGAGGATCCGGCACAGGAAGCTGCAGGAGAAGTAACAAAAGCAGAAGGCGTTCAGAATAATTGGCACAAAAGTCTCGTGTTTTATAAGTTGAAATGATTTTGACTGAAGACGATAAAAATGCCTGGAGTAGTTACCGCTAGACAACTGTTTTTCCACTCTTCCAATAAATCTTAGTGTAAGAGTTACAGCTACAGGTGTGTGTGCGTGTGTGTGTGTGCATGTGCCCACGTGTGTGTGCTTGTATGCATATGTGTGTGTGTGTGTGTGTGTGTGTGTGTGTGTGTGTGTGTGCGTGAGTGCGTGCAGTGGGACTCTCTCTTTAGGAGATTATAAAACCCTTTAATGGTTTCCACTCTCCACATCTGGACTTTGCAAATGGAAAAAAAAAAAAAATCAGAACATGTTTCTGATGTGACCAGGCTGACCAAGCGACTGCCTTGAGGTCAGCCACAGAGAAACTCTGACTCACTCACCCACTGACTGGATGTGGGACTGACTGAATATCTGCAGGTCCAAGCAGAAGGAGGCCAGGCAAAGTTTGAAGGCCATGTGTTTCCCTTTAAAAAGTTTGAAGGTGCATCGGGTCACACAGGATCCGGTCCGAACGCAGCCTCGTTGCCTGGCAACAAGGTCACGGGTATTCTGGTCAGAGAGACAGAAAAAAAAAGAGTGCAAAGAGAGATGTAGGGTGAAAGGGACACTTACACGAAATAATCATATGCTGTCCATCAGCATTTTTATTTTTTTGTATTCTCACTCTCACTAACTACGCAAATTCCCAAATTACAATTTAGGAATTGTGATTTGAAATTGCAATTGTTAAAAAAAAAAAAAAAAGGAGAATTCCAATATTTTTGATGACTATGATTTTGTAACTGTGATTCCATATCTGTATCATACGTTGTATCTCTAATAAAATCGATTTTGATCTCAAAGAGACAACCTGACAATTAAAAAAAACGATTATCGTTCAGCCCCAGTGAAGCCTTTCGCTGGATTCAGGGTGGCTGGCTCTTCGGTGCACAACAAAAAAAGCCGTGGCGCATTTGGGTGGGGGCCGACACTTAAGCGTGAAAATAGCAAAAGGAAGCGCACGGTCCTCGCCAACATAACACTTTAAGAGATTCCTCACGTCGAGAAAAAGCCAAACGTCAGTCACATAACGTAACACCACCCTACCACCACATGCACACATACACCTCTCCCTCCTCCAGTCCCCCAATAATGTTCTGCTTTGGCTGTACTCCACCGATGGAAAACTGTTCTAAGTACGCGATAATACGAATCCAAGTATTCAAAAAACAGAATGTATTTGATTGTATATCAGAAGAATATTGCCTTTCTACCAAAGTGTGCTCACAAATTTGGCCCCAAATTACGACGCAAACATACTATTGGGGTTTGGGTTACACTCTAAAACAAAAGCAAAATCTAAATCCTCTTTCTCTCGTTTTCTTCATGTAGAGTATTTAAAATTTATGGTGAGAAACTGATACTAACAGTAACACATATTTTTGTCAAAGTTATTTGATTTAGCTGTATTTTGGATTTGTTAATTGTATTATATAATTCCGTATTAAAGAAACGGTGCTTATCATTAACTTGTCGTTCTGTGAAACACTGGGCGTTAAAACTTTAGTCCGAACAAATGGACAAAATGGTTGGTGAGAATTTTGGGATGGCTGCAGGAAGTCGCCAAGTTGGTGTTCTGTCCCCAGGTACAGGCAACGTTAGAATATTACATTTTACACAACACAAACTTTTTCACTGCCATTTTATTTTATTATTATTATTATTATTATTATGATTATTATTATTATTATTATTGTTGTTTTTTTTAACCTGTGCTGTCAGCATGCTGGGCATACAACACAGGGTATTTGTGCCATTGCATCTAGGTCAGAGTTAGTCTGCAAGTGGAGTTTAACTTCTCAACCGGTTCTACCACTCTTCATAAATTCTTTAATCATCAAGAACTGCTGCAGTAACTCTGTCCTGTGGACGAGCTGTGGGACGACAAGAGCACAGCTTTTTTTGTTACATTATTGCCATTTTAAACTTAATGGAAGTTAAATTGTTTTACTTAATGGACTATTTTATCATTCGATGACCCTAAATAAATCAACAAGTAAAATAATAAGTTAAATAAAAAATAAAAAATATGTGTTTTGAAGGAAATGTGCATGAAAATAGTACATAGTAATAGTGTTTTTCCATCTTTCGTGTAAAGACTTTCATGTAAAGCCTGTATTTCAGTTGAAGGACCCTTCTAGCAGTCTGTAGCTTTCTGTCTGGGGGCAGAGAGGAGAGGAATGCGCTCTCCTGGGCCTGTGACATAGTTAGGCATTCGACAGTGTCTCCAGGGGCAACCCTGCTTGGACGTGGCTGTTTAAAAACGTAATGAGACGAACAGAAAGCGGCAGGAGGAGAGGCCGTCTTGGCCTGAAAAACCTTAATAATCCACTATAAGCAGTGTTCATATTTATTATATAATAAATATAAATATATTTATTTATTGCTTGTGGCAACATACAGTATTTCTTGCCTGCTATCTATCTATTGATTGCTAAATTAATTCATCGATCGATTGATTGATTGATTGTTCGATTGGTCGATTGGTTGATTGATTGATTGATTGATTGATTGATTGATTGATTGATTGATTGATCATTTTCAAATTTGTATTTGATGGAAAACATTTCAAATCCAACTTTTATCACACAAAGTACTTTGCCAAACCTCCAAGTATCAAAACTGCTTCCATGTCAAGTCTAACTTCAGAGTCATTTTAGGGAAACGCATTATTCTACACCAAACTATATATAAAAAATAACCCCTCCCCCTCAAATTCTCTTCGATGACATGCCAGACTGATTATTTCATATGATGTATGACTACGACCTTTCATGTTAGCTAATGGTAAAGGATATGACGTTATAAATAGTTTGAGTTCTGGCCCTGGACAAGCTCCGTATGATATATTCCTCAGTGTACTTGATCGAGGTTTGCAGCTTCTATTAACAACTGAATTTTCCACATTTGTCTTGCCTGTCTTCGTAGGTTGGAATACACATAAGGAGTTATATTTAGAGAGAGAGGGAGTGAGAGAGAGAGAGAGGAGAGAGCGAGGGAGAGCGAGAGAATGCACGAGAGAGAGAGCAAGAGAGAGAGAGAGAGAGAGAGAGCGAGAGAGAGAGAGACGATATCAATGAATGATCACGTGATCGTGATTGGCCACGCTTTCTATATAAATGAACTGTAATGGATTATCCGTGGAAATTACTGTTCCAACCGTTTTTGACAACTTTTTGAATTTAGTTTATTGTGACTAAAGAGTTTTCCTCCCAACAGTAGGTCATACCCTCCATAAACTTAAGGGCCTTTTCTGAGTGGTCTGTGATGGGACAGTCCCTTCTTCCCTCTCTCAAAACCACTCAATTCACAGTGGGAAAGGAGGTTGATATTGATCGACTGAAACTGGTTTCTGATTGGGGTCTATGAGATTCCTCCTTCAGTCCTCATTCATTTTTCAGTTCTGACACCTTCGTGCAGAGGTTTCAATCATAATCATTTCCTTACAAGACCATACAGTTAAAAAAAAAAATCACATGATGATTTTACTTTTTAAAAAGGATTGAGGAGACCCCCTTTCAATCATAAGCTGAAAATACCAAGTTGGTTTCGAGTCAACTTTACCCTCAGTCCACTAACATAAGGGACCAAAACAAGGTCTGGGTTAATTTAGAATTTAATGTTTAAGATCAGGTACAAGTATAAATATATATATATTAAAAAAAAAACTTTTTCTTTCTCAATAGAATTTCCAAACAACTATTATGGAGCTGAATTGTTTGTTGACTTCTGCATGCATGCAGTAGAGAATGTGAGTGATTTGGGACTCAACTACATGTTTATGTACTTAAAGTAGTGGCATTTACAGTCCTGCATGTAATAACCAACTATTTATTGTTTCTGAACATCAATTAACCTTGAGGTGGATGAACATGTTTGAACTTTAAAAGGGTTGTATATGGAAAATTCCAGACCATATAATGGTGTTTATTGTGTATTATAAATAGTGTGATTTACCTGGAATTCCTGCATGGATCAGAGCAGAGAGAGAATAGCACACAGCGTGAAAACACAGGATGCTGGAAAGGAGGAAGCGCAAAAGCCCACCGTGCTGAACGCTGACATACTGTGCGCCTTTCTCAAATGTTGTCCAGTGTGTTTGAATGCACGTTTTTGAGCACATGTAATGTGTGTGATTTTAAAATGGTAATCTGCAATATTGTTTTGTTAGAAAAAAAAGGATCTTTTTGGATATTAATCCCACATTTCTTTGGCTGGCCCTTTATATGAGACAGTCAGTCTCATATAAAGAGCAAGCTGCAGCAAGCTCTCAAAGAGCAAGCTGTGTTTTTGATAAAACTTGATCAATTTGATAAAGCTGTGTAGCTGGTGTTCACTAAACGATATAGATGAACATTGAAAATTAAGACTGACAAAAACAGAAAGTCCCCTTTGATAAAAATAAATCCCAAATCAATCAATCAGAAGTAGGCAAGCTTTTGAGAGAAGAAAGTGTCCGCCTTTGAGCGAAGACGAGGGTAAACAGGGATGTTGGTAAACCTCATCATCGCTCTGGAATTCACCTTGTAATAAAAAGATCTTGACATAGAAATTCCTATTTTAACCATCTTCTAGCCAAAGACAAAAGCACAACAGCTGTTAAAAAAAATTCCCCAATAGGTACTGTGAAAAGTCAATGGGCCTGATGGGGCATTTGACAGGTTACATATGATCTGAGGTTACCGCGCCATATAGTCCCCTCTGAGCCCTTGCTATTTGCTCGTCTAACCTACACCAAGTTTATTTTTCTCCTGACCTTGGCGCATATCTGTCTTTAGAAGCCAGGATAAGCACATTGTACTGAGAAGGAAAGCATTTAAAAGTTGTGGTATCCCACACAGGGCAACCCAATGCCCTCTGTGGGATACCTAACATAGGTAAGCTGTAGGGCTTACAAAACATCTTGACATGTTGGCATGCACCGATCAGCCACAACATTAAAACCACTGACAGGGCAAATGAATAACATTGCTGATCTCGTTCCAATGCACCTGTCAAGGGGTGGGATATATCAGGCAGCAAGTGAACAGTCAGTTCTTGAAGTTGATTGTGTGGGAGGCAGGAAAAATGGGCAAGCGTAATGATCTGAGTGACTTTGACAAGGACCAAATTGTGATGGCAAGACGACTGGGTCAGAGCATCTCCAAAACAACAGGTCTTGTGGGGTGTTACCGGTATGCAGTGGTTAGTACCTACCAAAAGTGCTCCAAGGAAGGACAACCGGTGAACCAGCGTCAGGGTCACGGGCACACATGGGCTCACTGATGCACGTGGGGAGCGAGATCTAACCCATCTGGTCCGATCCCACAGAAGAGCTACTGTAGCACAAATTGGTGAAAAAGTTAATGCTGCTTTGATAGAAAGGTGTCAGAACACACAGTGCATCACAGCTTGATGTGTATGGGGCTGTGTAGCTGCAGACGGGTCACAGTGCCCATGCTGACACCTGTCTAGCGCTGAAAGCTCCTACAATGGGCACGTGAGCGTCGAATTCACATTATGTGGATGGTCGGCGTTAGGGTCCGATCCAATGGAGAATCTATGGGATGTGCTGTAATGTGCTGTCCCGATCCATCGGGACCCCACGCCTCAACCTAAAAGATTTGAAGGATCTGCTGCTAACGTCTTGGTGCTAGATACCACAGGATACCTTCAGAGGTCTTGTGGAGTCCATGCCTCCACGGGTCAGAGCTGTTTTAGTGGCACGAGGGGGAGCTACACAATATTAGTGGTATTTAGTGGTGGTTTTAATATTCTGGCTGATCCATGTATATAGGTGCTGGAAAAAATTGCCACACTAAATATATGGAGTTAACATCAAGTGACTATGATCTGGTCCTGCTATTGTTCAATCAAAAGAAGTAGAGAGTTGAAACTGTAGCACCGCCCCTTTCCAGTATTCTTCACAAGTTGTATTTAACTACATTATCTTAATAGTTTTTTATAGTTTTTTCTCATAAAGTACGTACATCAGTGTAAGACTCAAAAACGATCGGCTGATCTTCTAGGTTGAATGTCGTGTGATGTGGCCAAGAAACTTTTTCTTGATTGATCAGACGTGTAGACCTACATGTCAGAGGTGAAACTCCCGGTGAAAAACTAAAGATTTTTGCTCCAAAATAATAAATGCCACAATTACACTCAGGAAAATTCCTTTCCTGATAGGAAGGTTGCAATGACAGTTTATAAGTTTGAATGCGTCCAGTGTGGGTGAATCGGTCCAGTGTAACGGCCTTTTAAACCAGTAAAGTTATGTTTATTCAACCCTTTTTTCAAATAACCCCCACTCTATAGTCTGTATATTTCCATTTTGTTGTTTTTATTGTTTTCTAGAATTTTTAGAATGTATTCATTAAAGACGATACTGAAATAATTCAGTCACGCAATCCACCAAATATTACACTTTCCTGTTCCAGCAGTCAGAGCACACACCAAACAGAGGATTATGTGGGACTACCATTCAGCCCCAGTCTGCCACCTCCATCTTTAAAACTGATGCCAGAGCTTCTAAACCATTTACTCTGAGACATAAAGTAATGTTATGGGTGATTAGAAAGCACCACAGGGCCAATGCGGTATTCTGGCAGTGTAGAGAGGGAACCAGTGTAGCTCTGAGAGGCTTCCATTGTAGATTTATTGGTCTCTCCCCCAGCTCGGACACCCTGAAAGCCAGGCGGCCCCTGCTAACCCTCCTTAGGAATTATCATTACACTGGAAAAAATATGTTTTTGAGTCACTGCAAGCGAAGCGGATATGGCCAGATGTAGATGTAGATTTGTCGTGGTCTTGTTGGGTGATGAAATAACCCATTAGCACATGCGCCTACCGTGAACAGACGTTCAATACTGTGCATACACTGTGCACAACACACACGCGTTCACACATTTAAATCCACCGGCGTGTGGTTGAATTGAGCCAGGCCGCATGTGGCACTAAATATTCACAGGTGCCTTGGATAAACTTTTATCTAGCTCTGAAGTCCAACGTTTCTGCACAGGATTGAGAGAGAGAGAGAGAAAGGGAGAGAGAGAGAGAAAGACGGAGGGAGATGGAGAGATGGAGGGGGGGTTGGTGGTGATGGGTAAAAAGTGAGAACAGGGGAAGAAGTGTACGAAGGGAAAATAGAGTGAGGGGTAGAGAGGGATGGACATTTGCAGGAGGACAGAGAGAAGGAGGGAAAGGGAGAGAAGGAGATGCATGGAAGGGAGCGAGCGAGAGCGAGAAAAGGAAGACAGAGAGAGAGAGAGAGTGAGAGAGAGAGAGAGAGAGAGAGAGAGAGAGAGAAAGAGAGAGAGAGCGAGCAAGCATGTCTATGACGAACTCTAGGTGTTGGTTTACTGTGGCTTGGCTGATATGAGTGTCTCGCACCGGAGACCATACCGGTTGCTGTCTGCGGGCTTTAAAGTTCTGGTCCAGGATCGCTGTTTGTGAAGCCTTTCTCTGAAGGGAAATTCCACCGCAAGGCCATAAAAACCTCATATAATATATTTATTTATAAGGCTGGTCAAAGGAACTAACAGCAGACGCAGCAACAAATTTGATAGAGGTGTACGTTAAAATGTTAAATTGAGCGAGGACGACCCGGCAGTGAAGGGTACTCTTTGGTATACAGGGTGTATTCACTTCTCTGGCAACTGACATATTATACTCACCTACAAGCCTAATAATTTCAATATTAGGATTAATTTCCACCACCTGCTCAGTAATTATCTCCTCTGTTCATCCGTGATTACCACCACAGCCTTTCCTGTGGACAGGGACAGAACAGAGCAGAACTCCTTTGAACAGCCGGTCGAGGGAATGAAAGTGGCGCTGGACAGGGCAAGCAAGCCCTATGGAAGTGGAACGGTGGAGCAGGATGAAAACAGCTGGAGAGATGTCGAGGAAGAAAGGTCTGGGAGTGGACACAACTGAAGCAACCTTACAAACCCCCCCCCTCCAACCCAATGAGATGGAGTTGGGAGTGAACCCTAGGAAGGAAGCCCTAAGCTCCCTAGAGGAGCAAAGGGCCTAAGCTCAGCTACATGGGTATGACAAATGACAAATGCCTACCCTGCGAGATTAAAACGCAAAGGTTGTCTTGTTATGTTGCGTAATGGACAGCGTCTTTGACTCTCTGTTTTACACGGTGATAGAGGAGGGGTATGATAACTACTTTAGGGCTTTTTCTCGAGACTCACTTCATGTAGGAAGCCCTCCACCCTAACCCAGGCTGGGAACCTGCGGTAACCAACACTTTGTGGAGGCTAAAATAGCTCCGTTCATAAACATTGTTCTTGTGTAACGTGATGCGATTTGAAAGAGCCGTAAGTCTGGTCCAGGTGATCATGCAGCCGCAGCATTGAGTTATTGTTGCTATGATGTCAGACATTATTCAGCTCGGGGAAATCTGAGCTCTGAAACATTGCCTGAATTTCAGACCTAAAATTGAGTTAAATGACTTGATGTGATTTGTGCTCCACAAGTTGGAGGGTGCTTTTTTGTTGTTGTTGTTTTATTAACACAATATTTGGAGGGTTTCCTGTTATAATGCCACTAAAACCAACACTATGGGTGGTGCCCATTTCATGACACCAACAAGGTTTAAGAGTTCTTACTTAGAGCAAAAGCGACACCGGGTCCTTTTGATGGTTAGATACTAGAGGGCCATTGGATTATAAATTAAGAAAATCCACAATAATTAAGCCATTTCTGTTTTTTTAGAAAATGCGCTGCATTAAATTACACTGATTTCAAAGTGCTGTTTCTGTGGTGGAGACAGCGAGAGATGCCTGGAATGATTCGTCTGGGATCTGTTAAAGACATTTAGCTCTCTATTAGGGGCATTTAAAAAGGAGATGAATTATTTTGCAACGTCTACAGTATGACCTCGACGTCAGAGTACCGCTCTTGGAAGAGAGAAATGCTTTCCTTTCTTTTATCCTGCTGCTGTGTTTTAGATTTTACCAGAAATCACAATCATTGCTGTGTACTCCCATAAATATATCCAAACCAGTAGATGTGGTCATTTAATCTGTTTTTGTAATCTTGTAATATTTAATACTGCACAGTAGTGCATTCCTTAAGCAAGGCGGTTATATTTGTACGACAGCAATTTGTGTGAAATGGCATAATGACATTTTGTGCACCTAATTAGTGTCAACTTAGTATGTCCCAAACCAAAGTATGCTGAAATAGTATTTGCAAAGTACAAGGATGACATACTACATATGGTGAAATATTATGCAAACACTGCACACTACCTTGACAAGTCTATCCCACAATGCAACGTGAGGGCAATACACCCGTAAAAGTTTATATACAGTGTCGTCATCAACCAGCAATGTACTGAAAGGAAGTGGAACAGCTATATGACTATGGAGTTATTTTTAAAATACTTAAGTACGTAAAGAACTGCCCTATGGTTTGTACAAACATGTAGTATTACGTAGTACACCATTTCAAGTTAATTCTCAGAAAGGCCAAAGCGGATTGGGTTCTTACCTTGGGTACCCCGGGTTGTCAAAATAAATGCTGGGATGTCTGGAATCGAGTGGAAAAAAGTCATTGACCATGTATGATGCATCCTCAATATTTTAGGCAGAGTTAGAAAGTACCTAGTATGTCTCTACTGTAAGACAAGAAAGATAAGGTCAAGCAAGCTATGTGAGAACACCAGCCCAGACAACGACAGATATGGATAAACAATGGCCCTGATTAGGAGTCAATTATGGTCCACTTCTAGGCTCATTATATATGCTTTTGATTTGGTATTGGTATTAAAAGTATATTTGTGTTTGATATATGTGTTCGATCTGGATGTCACTGGAACATTCACCCACTCTGTGAAAATTGCTTCACCAAATTGGCGAAAAAACAGCCTTATTCTGGCTTATGAAAGATGTCGATCCTATTCCCATGCCTTAAATCACATCTGAAATCTGCGTTGGGGGGGTTGAACGGACCAGGATTTATACAACGTACCTGTGATGTTGTCTGAAGAAATTTGAACTGAAGAAAAACAAGACGAGCCCATAAGGAACTTCAATCATGAGTTTAATAGACGTTTCCATTCAAGTTAGGTCCTCGTGTGGAGGAGTCGACGCGATCCATTTACATTTGTTACATTTGGGGCTCTCTTTTTCTCTCGCTCCCTCTCTTTCCCTCTGTATTTTTCTGCTCTTTCTCTGTACCTAATCACCCTGCCTTTCTCCAGCGCATATACTGTCATTCAGTCGAGGCAATATGTGTACTTTGCACAAGATCATATTCTCCGTTTCACTACCTGTTTCACCTCCTACAGGTCACATGAGCCCAGCTCGGTTATGGTGTGTGCATGTGTGTGGGAGACTGACAGATGTTTTCATACAAAATACTTTGGTTCGGTCACCGCTCACAACCCTGTGGCTGAGTGATTCTTGTCCGACAAGACAGAAAGCCTGAGGAAAGTAACTTCGGAAAGACTGAGGATGAGTGCTCTGCGTTCACCAATGTCCAGTTCGTCATGGTTGGTCGCTGTGAGCTGCCTGGTAACAACCGCAGTTTTCTATTATTGTCCAAAGGGCGCTGCCCAGCACAGCCAGAGTCTGCATTGTTGATGACTGGGAGCTGCCCAGTACAATCAAAGTCTTCTAGTGCTGGACACTGAGCAGCTCCACTACAGCGATGGGGAGAGATGCTTTGCTCAAGAGCCCAATGTGCCTCACAGTGGAAAGAAAGACTCTCACTTACCATTTCTAGTACACCCATAACTCAACAGATAACCTTTATATGACAAAGCAGCTTCTTTGTCCTCTTTGCAGTTCGCCCATATTTTGGGCAGTTAGGCACTTTTGAAGCGATCGCCTGTACGAAGTCATAAAGTAGGTCAAAGTTACGAGTAATGACATCTGGTTTGCCCCCCGGTCACCCCTGATGTCCCATGGAACTAAGAGTTAACCCAAAGTATAAACACGAATTGAGACACTTTTCAATGAATTGCGATTGTGCAGAGAATGCAGACCAGTAAACGTCTGATTGATTTGAACGGACACGGAGAGGCATTCTCTCCTCCCTCTCTCCAGCTTTGAATAAGGGACTGTGTTGAAAGCTGAGCATATCACTTACCGGTCAGGATGCCAAGCTACATATTTCTTTAACTGGAGGGCAGACTGAGGGGCACTAAATCAGATATGGCAGTTTAAACACAGGTTTATTCAGGTCACCTCAACAACTTACATCAAAGCTGTCATCACCTGGACATCTAAAATAACTAAATACCATTTGATATGTTCAATAGATTTGGAAAATGATCAATTATCGTTAAATCAAACAATGTTCCGTTATTATTGAATTCCTGTGGATCATTCTATACTTCCTGAAAGGCCTTTAGGACGGCTCCAAATCATCTAAAGTGCCAGAGCAGTTTCAGCTCAAACATTGAAATTTTGAATTTTTCCAAAATTCTTCTGATTGTTTCTAAAGATTTGAATGGTTTGGCTCCTGAATACATCTAAGCCATCCAATCAGATGAGATCTTTGTGAATCGTGTCTGTACTACAGTTACAATGAAAATATCATCAAAACAGCCGTTATTGTACATTCTCTGAAGGTGCTTACGACGTGTAACTGGAATAATGGTGAAGTTGAACTATTAATCATTTTTTGATGGGGACCCCCTTGGACATCTCTAAGTCAACCATGTATCAATGCAGAGGATTATGGAGTTGACTTCATTGATATTCGATCACGTCCAGCCTCTCACGAAGGAGGCCCCACCCCTCCTGCAAACGGCCTCTGCGCTATAAATCCTGCGCTCCGTGCGCTGCGCTGCCCAGTCGTTTGGAGAGCAGAGGGAAGCGGCACGAAAGGGTCAGTCTCCAAAAATGAAGCATTTAACCTTGTCAGCTCTGGCCCTCACCTTAGTAGCGACAATCTGCGTCGCCAAATCCCCGTATCAGTCCGTCTTGCAGCACAGCAGAATAAGGGGCAGACAGCATGGGTAAGTCCACAAGGAAACCAAACAAAGCCGTGCGTAAATGTTTTGCGTAAAGTTTGTTCCCCGGGGTGTGTGGACTAAATCTGCACTCCGTTTGTGATTCATGTTTGTGTCAATGCACCTTTGGTTTCTCTTGCCCTTTCAGACCCAATGTTTGCGCCATGCAGAAGATCCAGGGCACCGATAAGAAATACTTTACCAACTGCAAGCAGTGGTACCACCGCAAAATCTGCGGCAAGCCGACGTGAGTGCAATCTGTAATTATTTTGCGCATTGATTTGTGTTACGGTATATGTGTGATAATGTGTCACATGATAAGCTTTCAAACTCTAAAAGTGTGTTGTTCTCATTGTTTTGTCAGGAAGGTTTTACTTTTGCTTTTTAATGCAAGCGATTCACCAAAATACATTCAAATACCTTTTTTTCACATCCCAGTAGTGCACACCTTACAGGATTTAGCAGGACAGTGATCCCAGACCTCGGGATTGTAGCCGTAGGAGCCAAGACCTTGAGTGCATATTAGGCATTACCTATGTTATTCCTCCTGCACTGTTATAATGGAAGGAATTTGGCTGAGGAATGTCACTGTTCCCCGGAGGTGTCCCTAGGCAATGCTGCCAACTCTCCTAGTGGGGACACGACAGCAGCATTGTTACATAACTTGTCAATTGGAGGAAAAACAGTCCAATTCCTCAAGTGCCTCAGAGACTGAGGTATACTGTACAGTAATTGGTACCAATTCACATCACAGAGAGGTCTCATACCCTTCCTTCCAAAATCTTATGATACTACGGAAATGAATGTTTCATGGGTGTGTTGAAATGCTTTTTTCCATCTGACACAGACATTTCTTCAATTCAATTAAAACATGTCCTCAATTTAAAGGTGCAGTGTGTAGAATGAACGGAACAAACTTGGCTGAAATGGAACAGAATTACATTTACATTTACATTTAGTCATTTAGCAGACGCTTTTATCCAAAGCGACTTACAAGGGAGAATAACATTCAAGCTACAGAATAACATTCAAGCTACAGAATAATATTCTACTACTATATTCAAGCTACAGAATATTCATCAGTATGTTTTAATTAGTGTATAATCCCATGAAAATAACAATCGTGGTGTTTGCGTTACCTTAGAATGAGCCATTTTTTAATACATAAGGAGCGGGTCCTCTTCCATGGAGGCTGCCATGTTGCACCGCCATGTTTCTACAGTAGCCCAGAACGGACAAACCAAACACTGGCTCTAACTCGCGTTTTTTGCGAGTTTCGCAGGCCACTGTCTGCAGTGGCGGCGAGTCCTATAGGGGACATAGGCGCCCACCTAGGGCACCATCTCGAGGGGTGGCCAGAAGAAAAGAAAAAATTATCAGTGAATGATCATCACAGGCTGAATTTGAACCCAGGTTGCTGCAGGCGTTTTGCCTGGCCTGCCTGGCTTCTCTGGTTGAGCCACCAGAACCCTGTTGGGATCGCTCCGACGGTGCCTATAGCAGGCGATGGGGCGCCCGCGCTCGCAGGGTACCAATGTAGGGACGATCGGCACGCCAGAACCGTGTGTTTTGCATCGCCATGGGGAGGGGTATTCATTTGGTTACGATCTGCGACCTCACTGCTAGATGCCACCAAATTCTACACACTGCACCTTTAAGAGACAGGCAAATAGTTGTAATAATTTTCTTCGCATGGAGGCCTTTGGGTCAATCACAGCCTGTTACACTGTGTTGAAATCCCTCACTGTGGTAAAGTTCTCATTCACTTGTGGATTTGGGTTTGTTAATACAAATACTGGTTATTGAACTCAGTGGCAGAGAGTTAGGAATTATGTTGGACACACACGCACAGACCTCACAAACACATACACACACACACACACACGCGCGCGCGCGCACGCAAACGCAGCTCTTTTAATGAGGGCTGTGTTTAAGTTTAGGGAGACAGCAGTGGCCCAGCTGTGCCACAGAACAGAGACAGCAGCTTCAGGACACACTTGACATAGACTCCAAAGCATTAGAGTGTGTGTGAGTGCATGTGTATGTGTGCGTGCATGTCTGTTTATGCTGTTGTCCTCAATAGATACAGTAAGACAGAGGGAAAAGGAAACAAAGAGGTTGAGAGCAGAGGGGGGGAAACAGACAGATGGAGAGAGAGAGAGAGAGAGAGAGAGAGAGAGAGAGAGAGAGAGAGAGAGACAGAGAGAGAAGTGGCCTCTGGCCTTCCAGACAAGTCTCTTGTGGTGTTAAATAAAGTAAATTGTAAAGGTGATAATTACCCTCAACACTATGGTATTTAAAACCAATGCAATGTAGTGTGAATTGCCAAGCGGCATACATTATGTGGCAAGAGGGATTCTTTCTTTATTAGTCTCCAGGAGCAACCATTTACCGTAACTGTCATTTTGCATCGTGTAAAAAGAGAAATGCTCCATCTAGTTTGATGTAAAACCATGAACAAAATGGGAAATTATGTCTTAATCTGTCTTGGCGTTGAGCTGGACAGGAAACCAGCCTTTTATATTTTGCAAGCCGCAGTGGCTGGTAAATTACTAAATAAAAACTTTTAGCGGCTATAACAATATTTCTACAGTGGGAGCTCCTAATGGTGGCTGGCGTGGTAAACTTTGCGGCATTCAGCGAGTGGCTGGTGGTCAATTCACAGTCTGATAACTGGAATACAGAAATATAGCAGTATTCACTGCAGTGTCGAAAAATGACCCAAGATGGTCTGAACAGCTGAGCTAAAATAATCCATCGATGCCGGCAATCAAGAGTGCTGATGTTTGGGGCTCTTTTGAATCAATTTCTTTTCAGTTATCTCTGTTAATTTCTTATTTTATCGAATTGTCCCCTCTCAAGTCTTATCTCTTCTATTTTTTGTGTTGTTTCGGTTCCTCTCCTCTTCTCTTTGTCACGGCCGCTCCTCTTCTCCCCTCCTCTCATCTCTTCATTGTGCATCGCTGCTCCATAGGACTCCTGCAAAGCAGCGGTTTGGAAATGTGAAAGGACAAGGTAGCAGTGTCGCGGCCCGGCCTCGTCGAGTTGCATAATGGAGACCTTGTGTTTTCGCAATCAATCAGTCACACTCATGTTGAATAGCATGACCACCGGCTCGGATTACCAGCATCCCGCTCTCCTGGAAACGGGCGAAGGGCAGGGGGCGGTGGGGTTGGATGGGGGCAGAAGTGGGTGCGATGGAGAGATGATACAGGGTGCTTTAGGAGGAGACAGAGAAAATGCATTAGTGAGGAGAACTACCGCCCAGCAATAATCAAAAAAAAAGATGAGAAAAGTCATCCTTCTTTTGTCTCCATATTTGTATGTGTGATTTTTTTTAATACGAATTACACTCTAATAAGAGTCAAATTTGTATGCAAATTCATTGTTCCTCAAAATTACTTATTCCCGTTGCTATTTAATGTTGGTCATTTATGAAGGATGATGCAATTCATCGATTATTTCGACTAAAAAAAGAGAAAACAATAAAATATCATTATTAAAGTATTGTGAAAACAGGCCGGTGTCGTTGTGAGCTGAGTAGGACAACGTGAAGATACGGAGAAGTGAGGCAGAAAAAGGACGGCCACAAAACTTTGGTAAATCTTGGCTTGGTTGTGATGAAAGAAAGGAGTAAGTATTTTAAGCATCTTTGTATTAAACAGGAAAAGACTTTGTGAAATACTTGGAATGTTGCAACATAGGCATTGTACTGCGACAAGAACTTTCCGCTAATTTGCGGGACACGTTTCAGTACGAGGTGACCGTGCTTCACACAAAGCAACCCATTAAAACCAATAATATTGATTAAAAAAGAGAAGTACAAGGAGTAAATAAGTAGATGAAATAAAGACAGGCAGATAGGTAAAATGCACACTTAATTAAAAAAATATTTGATGTACGAATTAAAAGTAAGAGTCGTCACAATAGGCTGCCCACAGAAAGGATGTTTCAGGAGGAATTTAAAAAATGCCACTGACGCGGCCAGCCCCAGATCCCTATTTCCACTTTTTTGATTAGTGAGAGCTCATCAGAAAAAACGAAGGCAAGGGAAAGACTAATACAAAGACAGAGGAGCACTTCATGACTTCTAGATTGGCGTCAGCATAAAACTGTCAGCAGGGAAGTGTGTGCAGATGTTGCTGGTTATGTCGGACTGGGAGTGTTGGCCGGGGCTGCGGGTTGGGTCCGGGGTTGATTGGCTGCATGTAGCCCCCCAGGTGACATGTAGTCAGATAAACCACCAATGGAAAGAAGTCTGATAACTAAGCAGTTTCAGACCTCAGAGGATCTGGCGGAAATGAGTTTGTGTATGCATGCATTTGCATTTAACTGTTTGTGTGTTATATTTATCATGATAGTATGTGTGACGTGAGACATGAGTCTCAATGAATATGTACATGCTTCTGTGTATGTGTGCATTCATATACAGTATGTGTGTGTGTGTGTGTGTGTGTGTGTGTGTGTGTGTGTGTGTGTGTGTGTGTGTGTGTGTGTGTGTGTGTGTGTGTGTGTGTGTGTGTGTGTGTGTGTGTGTGCTTACTTATGTTTACAGTATGTGTTCCCCTCATCTTCAGTGGAAGGAGCGTGTCGGTTAAGTCTCAAACCGTGACGCAAGAGAGCGAAACAGACACAGCCAGGCCCAATGTCGTTTCTCTAACAGTGATTCTTTCATTTCAAATCCACAGGGATGTTAAAGGGGAAAAAAAAAAAAAGAGGAAGTGAGCTTTGCTGTGGGGGCCGGGCGTTTGTAGGAAATTACGGCTTTTAGAGGACACTGTTAAGAGACTCAGATGCCCCAACACACACAAATCATTCAGAGCTGGGCCCAAAACGTTTATTTTATTTTGTTGTTTTAGCCTCGCAGCAAATCCCCGCACTGGGGTCTGTTTTCGAAGTGCTAAAGAAAGCTTTATTCAAAAGTCTTCAGCTGGGTTAAACACAAATGGCCCAGGCCTTTTTCAGCGGTTATTTAATTTGATTTACAGACTATCATGGAGGGGTGAGAGGGGGCAGACTGGTGTGTGTGTGTGTGTGTGTTTCATGCTGAACAATCCCAGTCTTTGTGTTGTTGACGGTGTCAGGGGGTCACACAGGAGGGATGTAGGGCATCGGGAAGGCGGGGGAGGTCCGGAAAGGTCAAAGGTCAGCTGAGGAGAGTGCCATAACGAGGCTTTTGAAGTGTGCGCAGTCCGTCTCCTGGACCAAAAATAAGATACACAAGGTTTTATTTTATATTATTTTATTTTATTACATTTAATTACATTTTATTAAATTTTATTTTATTTTTAGCTTGAGCTCATTCATCTAAACAGAATACTCAACACTCAAAATGGAAAAATTGTGGCAGAGGAAATTACAAATCATATTGAGTGTAAGTGTACAAAAACTCAAAAGATATACATAACACAAAATCATATTTTTCACATATGTAAAGCTATTTTAACCGTTCAGTCATTACACATTGGTCCATTGATTAAGAACTGCAGCTGTCGATGTATATTTCTGTGTCATTTGTGATTGATAGATAGATAGACAGACAAACAGACAGACAGACAGATATATAGATAGATAGAATTGCTTTTGCTCCGATTTTTATTATTAATAATCTTCGTGGCATTTTTCGGGCTAAAACACATGGCAACCACTGTAAGCCTCGTTGGAACTGGGATGTTTCAGATGTCTTGTCGTTCAAATTTGATCAATATCGATGTACCTTTGTAGCAGAAATTTGTGGAAAAACTGGTGCAAATTTACCAAAAGTTGAAGAACGTTAGTGCAACTTGATTAGTTTGAGGAGCGGGGCGCTTTGTGACATCATCGTCCCAAGTTCCATATAAGTCCAAGCTTGGTCTCTCAGATGTCATTCCCATCTAGCGACTTGCGCCCTGTGGACTGCGTAGTGTTTGCCACGCATAGACAGACAACCCGAGCCGATTCTGCATTTAATGGAAACTCAGAAAACTGTAACCCGTGTAGTGTTGCACAAAACTCCTGAAAACTATACTCTTATAGAGAATTCATTTGGTTATATATCAAATATGTTCAACTGGTCTAACATTTGAGATCGAAGAATTGGGAAATTTGGAATTAGTGTCGATACAAAACAATGTGTTTTACAGAACCTCGGAAGCCTGTAATACGTACCTAACATGACTGGACTGGACCCCGTGTCTTGCTGACCGCGGCTATATTTTCATTTCTTCTTGACTCTGACCTTGCCATCATGCTGAAGACTTATAACTCCCAGCCAGATTGATATCCCAGACAGAAAAATGAAAAATGTCGGTGATTTGCAGGATGTATGTTATATTTGGAATAAAACCTCTTTCCGCGGGGAAATTAGGCTGTCCGAAACAATCTACACTCGTTTGAAACATGACGGTCTGCTCCGCTAGTGAGCTACATCACTGGTCTCAATGCTGGAAGT